>NC_133534.1:32412216-32712216 GCF_048544455.1 Silene latifolia
CTAGGGGATCAACTGATCACCACCGTCGCACGACAGTAATGTCAAACTCAAGTCAGCCAATCATTACCGATATGTGTGGACCAGTTGACAGTAAAATATACTTCCCAATTGTATTCTTTTAAAATGAGACTTAAACATGTGATCATCATGATCAACAGTTGTGATCGCATTATTGTCGGAGGATACATATTCCAACAATCTCCCACTTGTCCTCGACAAGTGTGCGTCACCAATTCTCTTGTCCTATTACTATCTCCCACTCAATGCAAGGTGTCTTTCAGGTCGTACTTGCAAGTGATCATATCGAGAGTGGTTTCCTTGTTCTGGAGAATAACTGATTGACCGAATTAATCCACCATGGATACAGTCCGAGCGTGGCCACGCATTTCCAGTTCATTACTCCTCAAGTGGCCCTGAGATATTTTTATAACCCTGACTAGGGGTGGACAATTCCTATCGCACTCATTCCCTTCGACTAGCCACAGCCATCATAACCCAAAATATGCCCATTTAACCCCATTTACGAAGGTCGTAGTAACACAGATCAAAGTTAATCTGAAACTGTGCCATCTTAGGCGAATAGTCTTTAGTCAAAAGAATCGACTCATTTGAATACTATAGCAGCTCTCGCCACGACCAGGCTATATAAATTTGCCAGAACTCTATAAGCGGTCATTAGGCCCGACAAAATGTTCCTAACAGTCTGCCTTTGTGATCGACTAGTCATCTCACATGACTCTATGGCACTTGAACTTGCCATCAATCGCATCACACTCTAGTCACTTCGAGACGTCACCTCATACAAGTGACTATGGGCAAATACTATGTTAATCCGTGTTCACTTTAACGGGGTTCAATTGTCACTACAACCCGTTTGGATGTAACAATGTATAAATTAAGGATAAAAGACAAATGTGATTATGAACATGAACAAAAAAAAACACTTTCATTTCATTTCAAAATCTAACATAGACTTGGTACACGTTTAAGTCCCATGGACGCCATATGTCCATCATGTTTAGCCTGCGATAAAGGCTTGGTGAGCGGATCGGCTATGTTGTCATCCGTCTCAACCTTACAAATCGCAATTTCCTTTCTTTCAATGAAATCTCTTATTACATGATATTTTCGAAGTACATGTCTAGATCTATTACTAGACTTTGGCTCCTTAGCTTGGAAGATCGTCCCACTATTATCACAATAGAGAGTGATGGGATCATTGGCGGTAGGTACTACTCTTAGACCTTCTGTGAATTGCCTGATCCAAACAGCTTCCTTAGCAGCTTCTGATGTTGCAATGTACTCAGCCTCCGTTGTAGAATCTGCGGTTACAGCTTCCTTGAAGCTTTTCCAGCTTACGGCACCACCATTGAGCATGAAAACGAAACCAGCTTGTGATTTCATGTCATCTCTATCTGTTTGAAAACTTGAGTCCGTGTAACCATTAACACGGAGTTCGGTGTCTCTTCCAAACACTAAGATAGAATCCTTAGTCCTTCTCAAGTACTTAAGGATGTTCTTGACGGCAATCCAGTGACTCTCACCTGGATTTCCTTGATATCTACTCGTCATGCTTAAAGCATACGAGACATCAGGACGTGTGCATATCATGGCGTACATGATTGATCCAACAGCGGAAGCATAAGGGATCGTCTTCATGCGTTCAACGTCATGGGGTTCAGAGAGAGATTGAGTCTTGCTCAATATTGTCCCGGTTACCATAGGTACCAATCCCCTTTTGGATTTGTCCATGCTGAACCGTCGAAGAATCTTATCAACATAAGACTCTTGACTTAGTGCCAATATCCTCTTGGATCTATCTCTATGGATCCGGATACCCAATATGCATTGTGCTTCTCCTAAATCCTTCATTTGGAAGTGGTTACCTAACCACTTCTTAACAGAAGAGAACATCGGAATATCATTTCCAATGAGTAGTATGTCATCGACATACAAGATTAGGAACATAACATTGCTCCCACTAAATTTCATGTATAAACATGGTTCCTCAACACTTCGAGTGAAACCATTCTCTTTTATCACATGATTAAATCGATGATTCCAACTTCTAGATGCTTGCTTAAGACCATAAATGGATCTCTTAAGCTTGCACACTTTGTTAGTATTTTTAGAATCAACAAAACCTTCGGGTTGTATCATGTACATCTCCTCTTCTAAATGCCCATTTAGAAAAGCGGTTTTGACATCCATTTGCCATATTTCATAATCATGAAATGCGGCGATCGCTAACAAAATCCGCATGGATCTTAGCATGGCTACGGGTGCGAAGGTCTCATCATAATGGAGACCTTGGACTTGGGCAAATCCTTTTTGCCACTAGCCTAGCTTTGTAGACATCATCATGTCCTTCTATGCCATTTTTTATTTTGAATATCTATTTGCATTGAAGAGGTCTTGCCACTTTAGGCAAATCTACCAAGTCCCAAACTTGGTTTTCATGCATAGAATTCATTTCGGACTTCATGGCTTCAAGCCATAAGAAGGAATTTGGACTAGAGATTGCGGCCTTGTAGGTGGCGGGCTCGTCACTTTTTATAAGCAACACATCGAGTGTTCCATCTTCCTCGATAAGTCCCACATATTGATCGGGATGGCGAATTACTCGACCCGTCCTTCTTAGTGGAGGAGGTACAGCCGCGTTAGACGACGAAGGAATATCTTCTTGCGTCTCTACCTCGGTTTGTGGCTCTTGAACTTCGTCAAGTTCAAAATTTCTCCCACTCCGTCTCTTAGAAATAAAGTCTCTTTCTAAGAAGACAGCCTCGCAAGACACAAACACTTTGTTATCTTGAGGTTTGTAGAAGTAGTATCCTCGAGAATTCGAGGGGTAACCTACAAAGGTGCATTTTTCGGATCTTGGGGTAAGCTTATTGTCATTCTTAGTCTTGACGTAAGCATCACATCCCCAAATTTTCATGTAGGATAGATTAGGAACCCTTCCTTTCCATATCTCAAATGGAGTTTTTCCGGTGGCCTTAGTGGGACTATTATTCAAAGATATAATTGTAGTTTGGATTGCAAATCCCCAAAACGAGTTTGGTAACTCGGTTTGACTCATCATTGATCGAACCATATCAAGTAGGGTTCGATTTCTCCTTTCGGCAACACCATTGAGTTGTGGTGTTCCGGGTGGAGAAAGTTGTGATATAATACCACAACCTTTCAAGTGTGAATCGAATTCAAGGCTAAGATATTCTCCACCACGATCGGAACGTAGTGCTTTTATCTTTTTGTCTAATTGGTTCTCTACTTTGTTTTGAAATTCCTTGAATTTCTCAAACGCTTCACTCTTATGTTTCATTAAATAGACATACCCTTGTCTACTCAAGTTGTCGGTGAAGGTTATAAAGTAGTCATAATTTCCACGAGCGGTGATACTCATTGGTCCACATACATCGGTGTGTATGAGTCCCAATAGTTCACTAGCTCGTGTCCCTTTACCACTAAAAGGATTACGAGTCATTTCGCCAAGTAGGCAATATTCTCATGTACCATATGACTGATAATCAAATGGTGTAATCACATTAGTCGAAATTAATCTTTTGATGCGATTCTCGTTTATGTGACCTAATCGACAATGCCAAATGAACGCTTCACTTGGGTCACTTAATTTGAGTTTCTTTGATTGAATGTTATAGATATCATTAGTCGGATTTGAGGTCTCTAAAATGTAAATGCCATTTATGGAAGAAGCTTGGCCTATAACCAATTCATTCTTAGAAATAGTACAACGATTGTTCTTAATGACAAAACAAAAACCGTCCATGTCTAGCATGGCGATTGAAATAATGTTTTTAGAGAGTGTAGGCACATAAAAACAATTATGTAAATACAACTCAAATCCATTAGGCAAAGCTAAAACATAAGTTCCTTTGGATTCGGTCGCTACTCGAGCTCCATTTCCAAGGCGTAGATCCACATCTCCTTTGCTAAGCCTCTTCACATCTCTTAAACCCTGTAAATGATTACAAAGGTGAGAACCACAACCGGTATCCAGTACCCATGTCGTAGTGGAAGTATAATTTATATCAATAACATAAATTTCCTTAGGAATTTTACCTTTTGGAGTGATGATTCCTTCCCTTATATTTCGCAAATATACGGGACAATTCCTAAGCCAATGTCCCATGCCATAGCAATAATGGCATTCATCATTAACTTGCTTGAAGTTTTTGACTTTCTTTCCCTTCTTCTTGAACCTTTTGCCCTTGGAAGCAAGAACTTGATTGCTTGAGCTCCCACTAGTTTTGGCATCTTTATCTTCCAGAGACAAAGACCCTATAGATTGTATGAGGTAGTCTTCCTAAGACGGGCTCACACGAGATCTAGTAGTAGTAGGTGGTTTAGAAGAGGTGATGAAGTTAAGGTTTCCATCCGAACCTATCCCAAAATGAAGTTCTCTAGTAGTGTCGAAATCATTGTTGGAGCAAACGTCGTCAAAAACATTGTGGTATGACTCAATAGTTATCGGTGCGGTAGCGTTTGATGGATTCATTGTAATGAACTACAAGTATGGAGGAAAGGAAATATTAACATTTGTCTTTTAAATCATACTTGTAAATAAATTAACAAGATATGAGCATTTACATAGTGACCTCTACCCAACTATTATAAATGATTCCAAGACCCAAATTCATATCAACTTAAGCACGGGATAGCCGATGAAACCCTTATTAATATAACTCGGTGGATTAACATTTAATCGATTCTACTTTTAGAATTCTTGGTCGATAAAATTACTCTAATGTTTATCTATAGCCCGGAACACATGCGACTACGGTCACGAATACTTCCGTTGAGGTCAATCCAAATTTCGAATAAATGTGTCCATGATCCAAATTCACATTAATTTGGGCACGGGATGACCGATGAAACCCTCATCAACACGAATTCAGCGGATAGAAATTTATCACCCACTTCCCCTACGTAACAAGGTTTGTACCCCGGGATGGCCGAGTGCACTCCCTCGCGAAATAGGTTTTCATGGTTTCTACTATTTGGTAAGGCTATGTTTCAATTATTTATTTTTAGCGAGAGGTCATGTCAATTTATTATCTATCACGTTTTAAGTGAACTAAAGCGGTGAACTACGATAATTGTAATTGACACGGTCGATAAACTCGATGAAAGATGATGCATGTTTTAGTTATGGCGATTTAGCGATGCATGCGACATATAAATAAAATGCAAAGCATAAAAGTAAATCCTAGTATGGCCTTCCAAAAATAGAAAATCTAATTAACTATTACATATTCGGAAACCAGCTCCATTGGTCCCTTGAACATCGGTTGTGGCACGCATCTCGAGGTAACACCGTCTTTATGTATCGCCATCTTGAAGAAATCCGTCTTTGGGAACTCCGAAATAAATAGAATTACATAACAAATTACATAATATCCTATTATACATTTGTAACTAAAATAAAATAAATCTATTAAATTACAAAACGGTGATACGAGATCACAATAAATTACAACCGAATCGATATTCCCATACATTTCGGGTAATACCAATTAAAAACTAAGGCCAGACTAAGTAAAAATTACATAATTCAAAAATTACATAAAATAAAATTATGACAATCATAAATAAAATGCAGCATTATAATATGTATGAACATGCCCAATTTTATGCTAAATCGCCTTTAAGTAGCCAATATCGTATATTACTCGGTTTTTACGGATTTGCGTGATTTCAACATTTTATAATCACAAAAATTACATAAATTCATATTTATGCATAAGTTAATTACCCTAACCTCTTAGGACTCAAAATTTAGTATTCACTAATAATTTGACCATAATTAACTCATATTTCTAAAATTTGTTCATTAATGGACTTAAAATTATAATAAAAAACTATAAACTTCAAATAAATCACAAAATTTCAAATAAATTCAAAATTTGAAATTTAAACTCATGAACATTCTGAAAAAATACCATGGCACTCATAATGTTCAAAAAACATAGGTTAAAAATTTCGAAATTTATCCGGAAAAACAATGTTGCGATTTATCGGTTTTAATAAAATAGTCATAAAAACATGAGAAAAATTATATTCATCAACTTTTCAATTTTAGATCTGAAAAAGATAATAAAATGCAACATGTGACGTTTTTCCATAATCATAGAGTATGTTTTATAAATATTTCACTAATTAAGTCACTATTTATGCTATTTTTCTTCAAAAAATCATAAATCATGCATAAAAACTTAAATATATCCTATTATTTTACACACATCTTGTAAAATTGCATGTGACAACATACTAAATTTCTATGACCAGATTCGAAATTTATCTCATATTAACCTATTTTTCATCTAAATCCGATTTTAATAATGAAAAATCCATATTTCGAGCATAAGAAGTCCAAAAATTATGAAAATTTACAGATCATCTCAAAATAATATATGTGATAACATATCCAAAAATCACTGGATAATTCAAAGTTTAGCTAATTTTAGTCCGAAAATGACATTTTATTCATAAAATCATATTTTAATGCCATTATTATATAAAATGAACAATAAAAATCCATAAATTAACCAAAATATCCTAAAACATTTTAGGACCAGAAACTTTAACATGCATAATGATTTTCGTGATATATCATAATAACACAAATTAAACAAGTTTTATATGTTAATCGTATAACTCGGAAAAACTTTTAACCGATTTGCATGCAAACAACCATGGCTCTGATACCAATTGTAAGAAAAGTAGATCTATATACTAACATATTCATATATGTTCTATGCTAATTTAATCATAAAATTAATTGGTGATCTTATGCATGCAAACTAAAATCAAAATAAAGAAGAAATCTTTATCTTACATTGGTATTTTCGGATCTTAAGGGCACAAGATAGTTCTCCTACTCTCTTGTTCTTGAGCTCTCCCTAAATGGATGAACAAATGACTCAAATGTAGAATCCCTCCCAAGGAATGATACCCAAGATATACTCTTAATAAAATTAATATTATCAATACTAGAATAACATTAATTTAAATAAAAAGACCCAAAATATTTTTGGTCCTCTTGGATTTCGGTCAAGAGGAGGATGAAGAAGGAAGAAAATATTTTTATCTCTCTAAAAATATTATTGTGATGTTAGAATGAATTGATTTTACACTAGATATTGCATGTAGTGTATATTGGAGAAATAAGAGAAAATCCTTGGCTCCTCTTTTGTCCAAAACCGGGTGGGGTGGGAAAGAGTGGTCAATGCATGCACAATGTGTTCTTTACAAGATTGTGTAGGTATGCATGGCTAGTATTAGGCTAACATCATTATGCTTTCCATTAACTTAATCAACATAATATATATGTTAATTCCTCCGAATATTTCAGTCCAAATTGGGATAAAATGGATTTCATTTTATCTTTGTCAATTTGTCAATTTGTCACATGTTACATGTCATGTAAAAATGTTATGTATTTTTAACATATTAAAAATCAACGTATTAATAAAAATACGTCATATACAAAATTAACTTAGTAATTCACAATTACTTGTACCAAAATAATTTACCAATTTATAAATCACAACATCTTGTATTTATAATAATTCATTCAATTTCAATTGTTTCCTTAAACAATAATTTGATTCAAGTAATAAAACAATTCGATCACTTAGACCGTATCTTATTTAATCAGATTATAATGAGATACGTAAATTTTACTTCCAAAATCGTCCGTCAATTTTCAAGTAATTTAATTAATTCGTAACATTATATGATCAATTAAATGATCAATTAAGAGTACTATCCTTTAGGTATGACCTAGGGGATCAACTGATCATCACCGTCGCGCGACAATAATGTCAAACTCTAGTCAGCCAATCATTACAAATATGTGTGGACCAGTTGACAGTAAAATATACTTCCCAATTGTATTCTTTTAAAATGAGACTTAAACATGTGATCATCATGATCAACAGTTGTGATCGCATTATTGTCGGAGGACACATATTCCAACAGTTATATGCTGATCATCGGAGGATGGGTGTTGTGGTGACGGTGTTGATGTGGTTGTGTTATGACGGTTGTGGTGTTGTGACAGTTGTGATGTTGTGTGTGTGTGATTGTGGTGGAGTCACTTGCGGGAGTGACTTCATACCCTAGTTCGCCCTCTGTGGAACCCGTCAAGGGAGAGGATGTGCACATTGAAAGACAGGGATTGTTAGTCGCTCGTTGATGAGCTGGACTAGGTGGGGATGGGCTGCGGTCACCCACTGGCGGCGAGGATTACCTGTTGCGATGGGTAATCTGGCAGGGCTACACACTTCGGTGTGTAGTCGGTTACTGTGTGAGATCGGGAGACCGGGGATGGAGGATGATCAGCTGGTTACATTAATTGTTTGTCTTATCTTGATTATGCAGTAACTGACCCCGTGTTGTTGTTTTGTAAAACCTGCGTTGATCCATTCGGGGAAGGTGAGCAGATATGACAGGTAATGCAGATGTTTAGTTATGGGACAGTCATGAGGAGTCATCACTTCGAGTCTAGTTTCCGCCATTACGAGTTTAGCCGTCTTTGATTTCAGTTGTATTGAAGTCCTTACACTTTTAGTTTGAGTTGGTCTGAGATAATGTATTCGCTAACTCTTTATACTTTAATAGATGTGTTTGTGGATTGTTACTTTTGATATATATTTACCTCGGGCAATCGAGATGGTAACATCCTTTCATACTTGGGTAGTCCTTGGTAAGGTACCTTGGTATGAGGGGGTGTTACAGAACCCGACCTGATCTGATATGAAGTCGACTTGATATTGCCTGATTAAATTGATGACTCGGCTTTTATTAAGCTTAGTATTAATAAAAAATGAATGTGAACTAGTGTTTAATTTGATACATTTGACTTAATGGATAACTAAACCAAATTAAATAATGGTTGAAAACTAAAATTAACGGTCAAACACTACAAAGAAAAACGAGATTTATAACAGCTGAATCCGTCACAAATTCGGAATTGTGACGGGTAACCTGTCAGATTTTTCTGTCACTGTGAATGGCCACTAAAAGTTCATTTGTGACAGATAACCCATCGCAAACCGTTGGAAAACCTATCATATTTATGAAAAACGTGTCGGTTTTTCCGCCGTCACAAATCCCGTGTTTCCTATTAGTGAAAAATTGAATTAATGCGATAAAGTAATTGAACCCAATAATGACCCAACCCAATCCGAATGCCCTGACTCGAAAGATCAGGCTGGACCGATATGCCCCAAACCCAACATGACCTGACCAGGCTGAACCCGATCCGAATGACATGATTGCGACCTCTATAGCTTAGAATTCCAAATCATACTACTCTGAGTACTCTCTTTGTCCCCGTCAGTAGTTTACACTTTTCTTTTCTAATAAATAAACCAATCCATGCTGGTGGAGACCATTACATTTCGTCCTCATTCAATTTGATTTTGAATTTTTTAATAATTGTAAACTCATTTTGTGGAGTCTATTGATCGAATACGAAAGAGGGGGGGTGTTGGGGCTGGTGTCCTTTACAGTTAGTGCAAGGACTTATAAATCTCTAAAAGGATCAAAGGGTATACTTTTGTATCATAATCAGTTGGTCCACATTTATCAATAACGGTTGGCTTGCTAGATAAGTTTGACGTTATTGTCATACAGATGGCGGTGATCAACTGGTCCCTAAAAGTCACACCTATAGGATACGTTTGAGAGATGTGACGGTATGAAAATACAGTCATGTAGATGCCAAATTTGACTAACCAGTTAGTCTGAGTTATTTGACTAATAATTAGTCAAAATGTGATGTTGAGATATTTTATTTAATACGGATTAAATAATAATGGCTAAGGCGAATTAAGCAGTTAATTCGTAAATTGAATATAAGCGTTTTATATTTAATTAAATGTATATTGAATATAATTATACAATATCGTCTTTGTCGGGCATGTATTAATGTTTCAACTAATCCGTATTATTAGTTGATGCTTTAATAACCGATAACCGATGATGATTTATAACATAACCGCGTCATATACATTTTAGCGATTTGCGAACCAGACCATGAGCTAAAACTAAAAGGAAGTGGAAGCCCACTTCCCAAGAGAGCCCATGGCCGGCCGGTTGAGAGAGAACAAAAGAGAGGTTCTCCTCTCTTTTGTAACCTAATTCATTTCTCACAAAATTTTAGGGTTTTGAGAAAATTGCCTCTCAAAATTCGGATCTCTCATCCAACGAAAACTCACAAAACAATCCTCTCAATATTGCAAGGCAATTAGAGGATTCATTCTAGCACAAGGGCATTTCTCGGACAATCTTGGGTGCATCATTTAGGAGGAGATCTACTTTGATCTCTCATTGCCAATTTGCACTAGGACCGAAGGTTAATTCTTATCTTTATCGTTTCATTGTTGTTTTCGTTTATGACTATAAATCACGTATTAATTTTGCGTTATAATCCTTCAAATTATGGGTTTTATACGGATATTACCCCACAAGTGGTATCAGAGCGAGGCCACGTAAATTTTTCTATGTGATTTTCATAAAACGAATTTTGAATCGATGGATTTTTGTCTATTTTTCATTTCGGCTGCCAATTTTTTCCTCTCGGCATTTTTTTTCGCTGCGTTTGCTGCGTTTTTTGTTGCCTTGGGAACTGTGTCAAGTATACACGGTATTGGTTGTTGTTCGTCTTGTTTACGATTTGATCTTTGCATATTGTTTTTGTAATCGATATTCATTACAATATGTTAAAGATCTATCTTTTGTTTGCATAAAATTTCGTGCGACACATAAAAATTTTTTTTTTTTTGGTCACGGTAGTTTTTTTTTAACACGGCTGAATTTTTTTGTGTGCATTGGAAATTGTGCCTTGTGACGATCTTTTGTTTTGTTTTCGTTTTTGTTCTTTGCATATTGTTATTATAAACGATAATGATAACAATATGTTGAGACCATGTCAATTGTAGTTTCATTTCTATACGGATTAGATTAAATTGCAATTGGGTTTTAACAAATCGGTTTTGTTTTGATCTTTGTTGCTCACGTTTTTGAGCCGAAATTTTTTTTTTGATTCCTTTGTTGCTCACGGCAAACAGCAGCAATTTTAAAAAAAAAAAAAAAAAAAAAATTTACTGGTACTGTTCACGCCTGACGTGAAGAAAAAAAAAAAAAATTTGAGTTTTATTTTTTTTTCGGCCAATTTTATGCATAATACGGAATTATGCATTCGCTTGATAGTGAAACGGTTCACCCACGAACAATTTAGTTGCTTTAAAACGATTTAAAGTAACGGATTATCATGAATTAAAATTAAGTTGATGAAGCGGTTTTGTCACATAATTTTAATTGTTAAAAGGTGGTTTGGATAATTTAACATAATTACGGAATTATGTCATGAATAAATTTAATTTTAGTTGATGCATTTTATTTATCGTTTTTGATTATTTTGAATGCTTTTAATTACGTATTTATTTATTTTTGCAAACGGTTGTAACTTAGTGTGGCCTTAGTAGAACGTGTTACCGTAATGATGGAACACGGTCTTGGTTGTATTTTGAGATCTCGTATCTCTCTTTTTATTTCTTTTAATTACAGTTTTTATTTAGAATGTAAATAGGTTTACATTTTGTAAATTTTAAATTGTAATTATTGAGAAGACCAAAGATGGAGACCGGATGCTCACTCCCGCTACTTGGATCAAGAGGGAACATCAAGACAAGCTTCTCGGGTCCAACGGTGGATTCCAAAGTTGTTTTATGTTCTTTTTATTAGGATAGGCCACACTAGGATTTTTATTTACGTATTGCATTCTTTTATTTATTTTTCGTAACGATAATATGCATCATATTCCGCCTAAAAACCAAACCACCTAATTATTGCATGAAAACTGACACATATAGAGGTCACGAGTTAGTTTTCTTTGACATTCTTATGTCACATGATTTTAAGCCATCACCCAAATTAATTCATTCACGCAGACGCTAGTTATTCGTTCACTTAAAATGAATTAAAACTGAGATGATGGGATCTTCCTCGTATAAACAAAAATTGAGAACGGTCTTTATAGGTCAAACTCCAATGAGTCCCTTCTTCGTCGGTAGGCATAATATGACCCCTTCTACGTCGGGTAAGTTGGAACCGATTGACCTATTTTATCTCAACGCTATGGTCACTCGTACGATCCTGTGATCATGGTGGACTATAGATAGAATTTACGGAAATCTATCGACCAAGAATTCTTACGGAAAAATTAGCTAAACAGTTGGCTTATCAATTTACAGAAATTGAGTCTTGGGATCACTTGTATTATTCTTGAGGGAGATCAGTTATGCAAGTGCCATAAGTCTACACGTTAAAATGAATTTTAAATAGACTTAAATCACCTCGATGAGTTGCTTATTTCGTTTTTGTTTTTTCTTTTTCAGTGTAGAACACGATCTATTTAACTGCTATAACAAATGGCTGGTCCTACTAACGACCCAATGCCAAGTGCCACATTGGACCGTGAGTCCTGGCTTCGGATCTTCATGAATCAGATGAATCAGTCTACTCGACTGAAGAATGATGGATCAAACTTCGCGGATTGGGAGGCGGCATTACGGAATGCTGCCGCTGCTGACGGGAAGCTCAAATATCTATTAGAGCCCATCCCGGCAAACCCAGGTCCCACGGCTAGAGCTAATGAAATCGCCAAGTTTAACGATTTCTGTATGGAAGCGGGTGCGATTAAAAACGTACTCATTTTTGCAATGGAACCCAATTTGCAGAAACGCTTCATAGCCCATGGTGCAAACAAGATTTTCACCACGCTCACTAAGGAATTCTCGAAAGCACCGAGAATCGTGACCTATGAGCATACCACTCGCTTCTTTGATGCGAGACTCCAGAAGGGCCAACCAGTTAGCCCACACATTCTCAGCATGATTGAGAATGTCGAGAAGCTGGAGACCTTTGATTGTAAGATCAGCGAGAACATTGTGATCGACCGCATGCTTCATTCACTCCACGATGGTTTTGCGCTCTTTAGAGCGAATTACTATATGAATGATTTGAAGAAAACTCCCCATGAACTGCACTCCCTTCTCGTACAGACCGAGAAGGACATGAAGTTCAGTGGGAGCTTGAAACAGGATGTTCTCGTTGTGACAAACAAGGGAAAGGGTAAGGGCAAAGCTCAGGCAAACCTAGCAAAAGAGGTAAACCGAAGTTCAAGAAGTCGGGTCCAGGTAAGAGTGGGCCTGGTGAGTCGAGCACCTCATCAGGCGCGACAAAGAGCAAGAATGAAAACATGGAATGCCATCATTGCCACAAAGATGGGCATTGGAGGCGTACATGTCCTGTTTATCATGAGGACTTAAAGGCAGGTCGCGTTAAACCTGTTGGTATGTCTTCTTCTTCTACTTTTATTCATATGATTGAGATTAACCACGCAAGTTACGGAACTTGGGTACTAGATACTGGTTGTGGTTCTCATCTGTGTAATCATGTGCAGGGGCTCCGAAACATCGAACCCCTCGTAAAGGGTGAGGTGGACCTGCGTGTTGGGAATGGAGCACGAGTGGCTGCCGTCTCAAGGGGAACATATGTGATCCAGCTTCCTAGCGGATTTGAGTTATTTTTATATAACTGCTATTATGTACCCAGTCTTTCCAAAAACATTATTTCAGTTTCTACACTTGACAAACTTGGATTTTCATTTGTAATAGAGAATAATACTTGCATTTTCTCATTACACGATATGATTTATGGCAAGGCAGTCTCCATGAACGGAATTTATGTTTTAGATCGGACCTTGAAATATTACACGTAATGAATAAAAGGTTAAAGGTTGGTGACAAAGATCAAACGTATCTATGGCACTGCCGTATGGGACACATTAATGAGAAACGCGTAAAACAGCTCATCAAGAATGGAGCTATCTCGGCCTTTGATTTTCAATCATTTGGCACGTGTGAATCATGTCTCATCGGTAAGATGACTCGTATTTCCTTCAAAGGTGTTGGAATACGCGCTGCTGACCTATTAGGACTCATACACACGGATGTATGTGGACTTATGTCAATCACCGCACGAGAAGACTATAGGTATTTCATCACTTTCACAGACGATTTAAGTAGATATGGCTATGTCTACTTAATGAAGCACAAAAGTGAATCCTTTGAGAAATTCAAAGAATACCAGAATAGGGTACAGAACCTATTGGGTAGAAAGATTAAAACACTACGTTCAGATCGTGGTGGCGAGTATCTTTCTCACGAGTTTGATCAACACCTTAAAGACTGTGGGATTGCCTTACAATTAACTCCACCTGGAACACCTCAGTTGAATGGTGTGTCCGAACGGAGAAATCGAACACTACTTGATATGGTTCGATCCATGATGAGTCACACCGTGTTGCCTGACTCATTGTGGGGTTATGCTCTTCTGTCAGCTGCTCTAATACTTAACCGAAGTCCGTCTAAAGCTGTTGACAAGACTCCATATGAACTATGGAAGGGAACGGTCCCTAACTTGTCCTTTATACGGGTTTGGGGCTGCGAAGCTTATGTCAAGTGGAGACACGAGGATAAGCTTGGCCCGCGATCGGTCAAGACATACTTTATAGGTTATCCTAAAGGAACACTTGGTCATTAGTTTTACTCGCCAACCGAACAACGTGTTTTTGTTGTGGCTAGTGCGACATTCTTAGAGAAGGAATTTCTCGAGAATGCAAAGAGTGATAGAACCTTCGACCTGTCGGAGATTCCAGAACCAAATACCGAGCAACCATTGGAGGAACCAATTCCTTCAATCCCGGCTGCGGTTAATGTTCCTGAGGAACCTAGGAGGTCGGGAAGAGTCTCTATTCCACCAGACAGATACATTGGTATGGTCGAGGAACATGACATAGATGACGTTCTACTCTTAACGAGTAGTGAACCCGCAACCTATAAAGGTGCCATGACTAGTTCCGACTCAAAGCTATGGCTTGAGGCCATGCAATCCGAGATGGACTCTATGTATGAGAACAACGTATGGGATCTTGTTGACTTACCTGCTAAGGTTCGTCCCCTTCAATGCAAATGGCTTTACAAGATAAAGCATTCTGTGGAAGGTCAACAAGATATCTACAAAGCACGACTAGTTGCTAAGGGTTTCACCCAAGTGCCAGGTTTGCACTACGATGAAATTTTTGCACCCGTAGTCATGCTGCGTTCCATTCGGATTATCTTAGCGATTGCCGCTTTTCATGACTATGAAATTTGGCAAATGGACGTGAAAACCGCCTTCTTAAACGGCTTTTTGGAGGAAGAGTTGTACATGGTACAACCCGAAGGTTTCATCGATCCAGAACATCCTAAGAAAGTGTGCAAGCTTAAGCGTTCCATTTATGGACTTAAGCAAGCATCAAGGAGTTGGAATCATCGCTTCGACCAAGTGATAAAAGAAAATGGATTCACTCGATCGGTCGAGGAACCATGTCTATATATCAAGTCGAGTGGGAGCAAGATTGTCTTCCTAATATTGTATGTTGACGACATACTCCTGATTGGGAATGACATACCTCTCTTAACTTCGGTGAAAGTATGGTTGAAAAACCATTTCCAGATGAAAGATCTAGGTGAGGCACAACGAATTCTGGGCATCCGTATCTATCGAGATAGATCACGACGGATGTTATCTCTCAGTCAGGAGTCTTACATAGACAAAGTCCTAGAGAGATTCAGCATGACTAACTCCAAGAAGGGGTTTCTTCCTATGGCTCCAGGGGTGCATTTGAGCAAGTCTCAGGCACCAAAGACACCGGAAGAGAAAGAGCGCATGACACGGATTCCTTATGCCTCGGCTATAGGATCAATCATATATGCCATGATATGCACACGTCCCGACGTGGCATATGCATTGAGTATGACAAGTCGATTCCAACAAAGCATCCGGTGAATCACATTGGGCTGTTTGTCAAGAACATTCTTAAGTACCTACGGAGGACTAAAGATTGGGCATTGACTTATGGAGGCCCTCAAAAGCTATGCGCAACCGGTTCGCAGATGCCGCTTCCAAACGGATCGTGATGACTCGAAATCTCGGTCTGGATTCGTTTTTACTCTTAATGGCGCTGCGATAAGTGGAAGAGTTCCAAACAAACTGTTACAAAGCAGATTCTACGACCGAGTCCGAGTACTATGCCGCGTCTGAAGCTACAAAGGAAGCGATATGGATGCGTCAATTCTTACATGGACTATCCGTAGTGCCTAGTTCGAATGACCCGATAACCATCTATTGCGACAATAGTGGTGCCATCTTCCAAGCTAAGGAGCCAAAGTCTAGCAACAAATCTAGACATGTACAACGGAAAGCTCATCTAATCCGGGATTACGTGGAGCAAAAGGAAGTAGTGATAGAAAAGATTGCTACAGATGACAACATAGCAGATCCTCTCACTAAACCATTACGACAAGATAAGCATGAAGGGCACGTTAATTCCATGGGAATTAAACGTGTTCCTAAGTTGTAGTACTCTTTTATGGATTAGATTCATTCTCTTTTGTACTCTATACGACATCATCGTTTTGATATTTATATATATTTTGTTTTTCATGTGGATTTGTACGACAAATTTTGAACACCACAAAGTAAACTGAACAAACATTATATTTTTGGTCCTTAGTTGCCCACGTGAGCTGATAACTCAAGGTAATTATTTTGTGACGTTGGTTGATGGTGGGTTCAACGAGCCATAAGTCAACCGGTTGACTAACCAATCACAGAGGCGAGTTATACGGATATCTCGTAGGACACAATTGTGACATCGACGTGGAGTCCTAAATGTTTTATAACATTCGGTGCCCGGTCGTGGATAGGACTTCCATGGTGATCCTAAGAGTCGATTCTTTTGACTATCGACTGTCTCTTGAGACTAAGGCAGATTTTGGGTGACTTTGGTTTCTTTCTCACGGTCATCCGTAACAGGGGGCCAAGTAGATTGTTTCTGGGTCATTTCATGTTGTGCTTAGATCGGAAGGAGTTCGAGTTGAAGGAAATATTCAGCCCTTATCAGGTACTCGATATTTCTCAGGGCCACTCGAGGAGCTGTAACTGAAATGCATGGCCATGCTCGAATACGTATTCGTTTTATCAGTTAAGTTACTCTCTAGTCGGGGAAACCACTCTAGATACAGATCGATTGTAAAATACGACCTTTGCGGATCCGAATATGCAAATTGTTTTACATTGAGTGGGAGAAATTTTAAATGAATATGAGAATCGGTTATCGCACATACACTTGTACGGACAAGTGGGAGTTTGTTGGAGCTGTGTCCTCCAGTTAGTGCGGATAACGTCATTGCACATACACTTGTACGGACAAGTGGGATCTTGTTAAATTTGGTGTCCTTTACGATTAGTGCAAGGACTTATAAATCTCTAAAAGGATCAAAGGGTATACTTTTGTATCATAATCAGTTGGTCCACGTTTATCAATAACGGTTGGCTTGCTAGATAAGTTTGACGTTATTGTCATACAGATGGCGGTGATCAACTGGTCCCTAAAAGTCACACCTATAGGATACGTTTGAGAGATGTGACGGTATGAAAATACAGTCATGTAGATGCCAAATTTGACTAACCAGTTAGTTCGAGTTATTTGACTAATAATTAGTCAAAATGTGATGTTGAGATATTTTATTTAATACGGATTAAATAATAATGGCTAAGGCGAATTAAGCAGTTAATTCGTAAATTGAATATAAGCGTTTTATATTTAATTAAATGTATATTGAATATAATTATACAATATCGTCTTTGTCGGGCATGTATTAATGTTTCAACTAATCCGTATTATTAGTTGATGCTTTAATAACCGATAACCGATGACGATTTATAACATAACCGCGTCATATACATTTTAGCGATTTGCGAACCAGACCATGAGCTAAAACTAAAAGGAAGTGGAAGCCCACTTCCCAAGAGAGCCCATGGCCGGCCGGTTGAGAGAGAACAAAAGAGAGGTTCTCCTCTCTTTTGTAACCTAATTCATTTCTCACAAAATTTTAGGGTTTTGAGAAAATTGCCTCTCAAAATTCGGATCTCTCATCCAACGAAAACTCACAAAACAATCCTCTCAATATTGCAAGGCAATTAGAGGATTCATTCTAGCACAAGGGCATTTCTCGGACAATCTTGGGTGCATCATTTAGGAGGAGATCTACTTTGATCTCTCATTGCCAATTTGCACTAGGACCGAAGGTTAATTCTTATCTTTATCGTTTCATTGTTGTTTTCGTTTATGACTATAAATCACGTATTAATTTTGCGTTATAATCCTTCAAATTATGGGTTTTATACGGATATTACCCCACAGGGGGGGGTGAGTTGAGTATTAAAAATCTAACCCTACTTTTTCAAAATATATGATAAATAATTAATAACTATTGAACACCTTGAGAATCAACTTGAGACGGTCGCAAATACTAAAAACAATTCCCGCTCTTGGCATCATTGAAAAGACGAGAACAGACATAAAACAACTAGAATAATATATCACGAGACAAGAGATAATCATGAAAAACATATTATATTAAACGCAATCTAGCTCTTAATTAGCATAACAATATCCAAAACCTGCAATCATACAAGAAATAAAATGCGGAATTGAAAAAGCTAATGTCCATAAGTGTGGACTTTTACTGTGAGCAAAGGAAATAGAAAATTAAGGCTAGGTTGGAAATTATGGCGGGTTTAGGGCAAGGTAATCACGGGCTATGTGGACTCGGTGGACGAGGCATCAGACGGGTCCGATATTCCAAGTCCTCAAGTCGAGCGTAACAGTGGTCAAGGACCGCGGCTTGAGCGGCTAAGCGAGCACAAAATTAATAATCTTTAAAGTCATAGCTTTGACCGCTTCATATATTATATGCATCTCAGACCTCATTTCCTTTCCTGATTGCAATAGCTCATCCCCATACTTGACCAAACTATCCATTCCTTCCCTCATACGAGTAGATTCGGAGTGTGTGCGCACGGCCACCTTTTGAGCATGGTCGACTTGCGTGTCTAACCGCGACAATATGGTGTATAATCGCGCCGGGCTAACACTACTCGGTCCACTAGAATCAACTCTCCTTTCCTTTGTAACAAGATCAAACAACATGGTGTATAATCGCGCCGGGCTAACCCGAACTAAATTATAAGTAAACGCAAACGGTCATTTACAAGGCCACCATATCCTATGAATCCGGCCCAATAACCTAAAGTGTGAACCAGTCCCAAGCACCACACCACAAATATAACCCAATGTGGCCCAAACTAAAATAATGCAACCTAACAAATTGCAATAAGAGTGGTCCAATAGTGTAAAATAACAATGAGCCCAATTCCCAAACCAATAACTCACTAAGTAGTGAAAGAAAGGGAAATAAGGTAGTTACCCACTACTCACCCGTGCCCACCCTAGCACGGCCAGGCCGTGGCCCTGCTGCCGCTCACGGCCTGCCACCTCGGTTAGCCCCACTGTGACCAATCCTCCAAAAGTAGCCCCACACACGACACGATTCCTCACCAAAAGCACTCATTCAAGTAAGCGATACTAGAAGTTCCAAGTATAACCGAGATGGAAATTTATAAAGACAATACGATTTAAAAAAGCCGCACTCAGCCCCAAAATAGAACATATACCGTTCAAAGACCGTCCCTACAACCTCCACCATCACTGTCCCAAAGCAGTCCCAAAAGGCCATACAAGACCGTACTACCGGGGCACCAAAATGGTTCCCACGAACCTACAAAATTACCTCAAATGCAGTCCTGAAAGTTGTACAAACCCGTCTCCAAAAGCGGAGGAATGACAGTGCGAGTCACTGTGCCAAAACAGCGCTTTCGCGACCACAAAACAGAGTCCCAAAACGGTCCTTTCAACTCAAATTTATACGAAAATAAAAACAGGGTTGAGACGGAAGTGGAGCACGTTAAATACATGGTTAACAGTCATTGCAATTACCCCAACAACACTCGAATTTACCGTGTAAAACAACAAATTAACATGTAAATTGCTTCCTAAACTCATGTAATCCACTATACACAGGCAAAAGAACATAAAGGCTCAATCTTTACGACCAAAAGGATGAAAACCGAGTAAAAGGACGAAAACATCGACTCATTGTCGAGTAACCTATCACCGTTACCTGTTTATGAGCTCTTAAACGTCCAAGGAACCGCTCAAGGATGACCCTAAACCCAAAATGGAAGAGATTAGCTCCAAAAACCGCATCCTTGAGAGACGGCCGAAATGAAACCGGGTGAAAGCTTGGCTCTTTTTTATATAGGAAGGAGGAGAATGAGGAGGGGAAGCTAATGGTATAAAAATGGTAAAGTTTGGTTGAGAAATGGGGTTGGGATCTTGGTTTGAATGGTCGGAAATGGAGTAGTACGGGTTTGTTGTTGCTGCTGCTACATACTGTTGTTGTTGCGTGAAAGAGAGGAAGAAGAGATAAGGGGAGGTGGGGTTTGTGCGTAAGACCACAAGAATAACCACACACTATTAATAATAATAAATATATATATATATATATATATATATATATATATATATATATATATATATATATATATATATATATATATATATATAGTAACAATAATAGTAATAATATATAATAGTATTAATAATAATAGAGATATTTTAAAAGTAGAGTGTAGGATGTTAGGTGGGTGTGATGTGTTGTCGAATTCTGGTTGGTCCGGATTAAAGCATATACAAAGTGAAATGTGACGGTCTATAGCTAGACGGAAATTGAGATGGAAATTATTATTATTACCGTCACTATTATTATCCGACCAAAAATACGTATACATTTATTCTCATATAAATTATGTCTCGAAATATAATTTAATAATACGTACTTTAAAAATATTCTTTTCATTAAAATCGTGCTTGAAAGGAATTAATTAAATTAAATAATTTAAAAATATAAAATAAGGTAATTGAACGGCTAAATAAATTTTAAATGTCAAAATGGGAAATTCGCGGGTGTTACAATCACCCCATCTTTTAAAAAGTTTCGTCCTCGAAACTTGAAAGTAGAAATGAAAGGTTATTTAAAATAAAACTGGAATTGGAATCGGTAACCAAAACATTTTAAAGGTTACTTATCGTAAGAATTAAAATTCTTTCAAAAGTTTCAACTAAAATTTTCCGACAGAACTAAGCCGAAAGGCAAATCATTGGTATAAATCAAAATCAAAACACTTTCAAAAACGTTAACGGAGAGTTTTCAAAAGTGTAAGTCTCATTCATGGAACGAAATTGCTCTTGTCGTGCACACAAGAACGCTAACTATCCAAGTCAAAGACAGATTTAAAACAAAATTGATTCGCCGACAAGCGTAGAACAAGTTATTAAACGTCTCTAATAACGAGTTCTAACATCCGATCAACGTTAAAATCAAAAGAGAAAGGTAATTTACTCAATTTTTCTTTTGCCAAAAGCCAAAATAGGAATAAAAGTTTCACTTTTAAACTAAAAAAGGAGTCAAGTTGTGAAAAGATAACATCAAATTTTGACAAAAACATCATAAATAGCTCAAAGTTAACAGAAATTGGATAAAATTTAACGAAATCTCGGGTTCAGTAATTAAAATCATGATAGATAAGTTTATATTTAAAGAACAAGTAGGGAATTGAATCAACTTTTCATTTTCAAAGTTTTAAAATAGGCAGGGTTTTGCCAAAGTAACATCAGCTTTTAGCAACGAATAAAAAATGATAGCTTGAAATATTCAGAAGTTGTAGGTAATGAAAAGCAATTTAGACAACATAAATAAAAAGTAAGCTAAGAGAGTTCAAACTTAACTAATCAAAAGAGCTATAATGAATTTCATAGGGCAAGGTTCGAAGTCAAATCAACAAGGATGTCAAAGATAGAGCTTTATAGGTTACTAGCATCAAACTTGAAAGAGGAGTATGATGAAGCAAGGAAAAGAGGTATGATCGATAACGCTCATGGCCAAAGGAGAATTGGGAATTAGATAACAAGGAAACGCCAGGTACTCAAACCTAAAACAACAACATCATCCTAAACGGTCCCGACAACTTTCTAACAACAAAACTCATAACCACAACACTCCCAAGGATTTCCTCAAATTACTTATGTTACTTCATCCTAATCTATTCTCTGAAACAAAGTACTCCACTATAAGTGTGGTTTCATCACTCCAAATCCTTAAACATCTACAAACAACTTCCACAAGGTCAAAGTCAAAGTTCCCAACAAAGCTACACTCACATCCAACTAGTGTCAACCATGAGTTCTCAAAATAGTAAAACCCTTAATCAAAAATCCCAACACTAAGCTCTAAATTCCAGAAAAGGTTCCTCAAATATTCCACAAGGTTCTCATTACAAAACAAGGTAGTAACAAGTCAATCCAAAGTTTTCTTTCATGAAAGTCCACTCTACTACCCTCATCTACAACATCATCTCATCACCTCAAGTACTCAATACAACCTCAAAGTTTATAAAACTATAGGGTTAACAAATTCTTCTCAGAACCAGGTTTATGGGTCAAACACAACAATCTCCTCAAAAGTCAAAATTTTCCAACCAAGGTCAACATTTCTCAAAAGAAAGAGTACCATCAAAAGGCGTTAAGGGAGGATTAGCAAGGAATAAAGGACAAGTTAGGGAATACAAGAGTGACTTACAAGGAAAAAGAAAAGAGTGTTTAGAAGAAGGAATAAGCATTAAGAAGTGAAGAACATGACAAGGTACACAAAGAATGAGATACATCTTCATGGAAGTAGAAGCGTTCTTCAAAGGTTGAACAAATCTTCAATCCTCAGTAATAGGCACCAACTCTTGATCACCACATTGGTACGTTTACATTCATTAATCCAAGGGCACAACAATTATTAAATGATAATCAATAAACATGTTAGAACCTATCAAAGAGCAAACATAATACAGACTACCACCTTAGGTCCTTAAGTCTACCCATCTCTCATTCATTATTCAAGGTCAAGTTCAATTTAAATTTGGGGTACACGTGTGTGCGTCGGGAGCAACATATGCTCTGATACCAACTGTGACACCCCGCGATAACGCGGAAAATAAAACTAATAAATTAAAGCGAAAATTGTGAGATTTTAAAAACTTTTAGATTACTAGTTAAAGATTAATGCGCTGGTGCCAGAACTAAAAGAAACAAATACTAAAATAGACAAATATAGGTTATTACAACCCAAGTCTAAAAAGCGGGGAAAAGATATCCCACGAATAAACATATAAGGGTTTTCTAAACTAGAAACTAAGGTCCGAGGGTTTAGTTCTCGCTAGCCCACACGTCTTCCCCACGTAAGCATCTTCACCACCTGTCATTCATGTAAACATGAACGCCACAGTCAGTGGGGAGTAACTCAAGGTTCTCCCAGCCACAATATGTCGAAATGCAGGTAACAAACAACACTTAATCAAACATATTAAACATGCAACATATGTGAACAATGAAGAATAAGGAGATATAATAAACAATCGTGGTGAAACAGGCATAATACTTTCTTAGTAGAATAGACATGGTGTATGAGGATGAATATGCAATCAAGGAAATAGAATCACCAAGTCGACCAACCCATATTGACCGACTCAACAAGTGTAAGACATATACTTAGTATGAACTCACAAGACAAACCATCTAGACTCCAACCTCTTGGTAGGACGACGATCATAATACGGTCCTAGTCTAAACCTGGATCCAGACTCTCGGGATGGACGTCACCCGATTCGACAAACGATATACTAATCGTATCCAAGACTCGAAACATGGCACACACTCGTAACCAAAGGTCGAGTAACCTCTAATCGGAAACATGGCACACACCTGTAACCAAAGGTCCGAAAGGGGTAAACAAGGAATGTCAAGTAGTCACACAATGTAAAACGTCACACTTGAGTCACAATAAGAGTAAGAATGATCATGCAAACATCATATGACACGGGACCATTAATGTCACATTCATACTCATGGCTTGCATCTCACCATGAGTACGGATGGGAATATCAATCCCGACGATCATATCGCAACTAGAGGGCTTATAGCTCACCCCTAGTATCCGATATGACCAAGACTCTCACAACAGAACAATACCAGGCATTATCAAGAATATGACTCTTCACAAATAACTATTTAATAAAGATAACACATACTTGTCTTATATTAAATATATATTCCATTTTCTAATTTAACATACCGGTTAAATAAAATATAATAAATGATAGTGAATAATCTACGTTATATGAAATATACGGGATAAAATGTGACCAAGTCCAAGTGACCCATTTATGAGCCCAATAACTAAATCATGTGAAATCCAATGAATGGGCTAGGTTAAGCCCAATAAATAAATCATGTGACAAGCCCAACAGAACAAATAAGTAAATGACGATATTAACTAATTACGTTATATAAAATATGAGACGGGAATTTAATTACACAAATGAAGCAAAGTTGGCACCAAAAATTCCCATAAGATAAATGTGGCCCAATTAACCCAAAATATGCAAACAAGCCCAAATTGAGTAAATATTTAGAAGAGCGATATTAACGAATTGCGCTATGTAAGATTTGAGACGGAATTTAATTATTTCGAATATAACCCGAACTAAATTATAAGTAAACGCAAACGGTCATTTACAAGGCCACCCTATCCTATGAATCCGTCCCAATAACCTAAAGTGTGAACCAGTCCCAAGCACCACACCACAAATATAACTAGACCTGGCAAACAGATCGGGTCGTGTCGGGTTCGTGTTCGTGTTACATGTAAACGGGTCACAAACCCTCCAACCCAAAGCCGACCCAATTAAATATCGTGTCGTGTTCGTGTCGACCCACTTACATAAATGGGTCATCAAGCCTCAACCCTAACCCATTAATTTCGTGTTGGGTTCATGTTGTGTTTCGTGTCATGTCCATATTTTGAAATTTTAAGTCTATTTATGTAATGGAGAATCAATAAAAATTAGGATTAATTTAATAAACAGGTCATTCGTGTCGGGTTCGTGTTTAGAGAGCTCAACCCAAACCCAACCCAATTAAATATCGTGTCGTGTTCGTGTCGACCCACTTACATAAATGGATCATTAAGCCTCAACCCAAACCCGTTAATTTCGTGTCGGGTTCATGTCGTGTTTTCGTGTCGTGTCATTTTTTGCCAGCTCTAAATATAACCCAATGTGGCCCAAACTAAAATAATGCAACCTAACAAATTGCAATAAGAGTGGTCGAATAGTGTAAAATAACAATGAGCCCAATTCCCAAACCAATAACTCACTAAGTAGTGAAAGAAGAGGAAATAAGGTAGTTACCCACTACTCACCCGTGCCCACCCTAGCACGGCCAGGCCGTGGCCCTGCTGCCGCTCACAGCCAGCCACCTCGGTTAGCCCCACCGTGACTAATCCTCCAAAAGCAGCCCCACACACGACACGATTCCTCACCAAAAGCACTCATTCAAGTAAGCGATACTAGAAGTTCCAAGTATAACCGAGACGGAAATTTACAACGACAATACGATTTAAAACAGCCGCACTCAGCCCCAAAACAGAACATACACCGTTCAAAGACCGTCCCTACAACCTCCACCATCACTGTCCCAAAGCAGTCCCAAAAGGCCACACAAGACCGTACTACCGGGGCACCAAAACGGTTCCCACGAACCTACAAAATTACCTCAAATGCAGTCCTGAAAAGTTGTACAAACCCGTCTCCAAAAGCGGAGGAATGACAGTGCGAGTCACTGTGCCAAAACAGCGCTTTCGCGACCACAAAACAGAGTCAAAACGGTCCTTTCAACTCAAATTTATACGAAAATAAAAACAGGGTTGAGACGGAAGTGGAGCACGTTAAATACATGGTTAACAGTCATTGCAATTACCCCAACAACACTCGAATTTACGGTATAAAACAACAAATTAACATGTAAATTGCTTTCTAAACTCATGTAATCCACTATACACAGGCAAAAGAACATAAAGGCTTAATATTTACGACCAAAAGGATGAAAACCGAGTAAAAGGACGAAAACATTGACTCATTGTCGAGTAACCTATCACCGTTACCTGTTTATGAGCTCTTAAACGTCCAAGGAACCGATCAAGGATGACCCTAAACCCAAAATGGAAGAGATTAGCTCCAAAAACCGCATCCTTGAGAGACAGCCGAAATGAAACCGGGTGAAAGCTTGGCTCTTTTTTATATAGGAAGGAGGAGAATGAGGAGGGGAAGCTAATGGTATAAAAATGGTGAAGTTTGGTTGAGAAATGGGGTTGGGATCTTGGTTTGAATGGTCGGAAATGGAGTAGTACGGGTTTGTTGCTGTTGCTGCTGCATACTGTTGTTGTTGCGTGAAAGAGAGGAAGAAGAGATAAGGGGAGGTGGGGTTTGTGCGTAAGACCACAAGAATAACCACACACTATTAATAATAATAAATATATATATATATATATATATATATATATATATATATATATATATATATATATATAGTAACAATAATAGTAATAATATATAATAGTATTAATAATAATAGAGATATTTTAAAAGTAGAGTGTAGTATGTTAGGTGGGTGTGATGTGTTGTCGAATTCTGGTTGGTCCGGATTAAAGCATGTACAAAGTGAAATGTGACGGTCTATAGCTAGACGGAAATTGAGATGGAAATTATTATTATTACCGTCACTATTATTATCCGACCAAAAATACGTATACATTTATTCTCATATAAATTATGTCTCAAAATATAATTTAATAATACGTACTTTAAAAATATTCTTTTCATTAAAACCGTGCTTGAAAGGAATTAATTAAATTAAATAATTTAAAAATATAAAATAAGTTAATTGAACGGCTAAATAAATTTTAAATGTCAAAATGGGAAATTCGCGGGTGTTACACCCTCTCTAGGAACTCGACCCAAGTTGCAAAAATCACCAATTGAGACACGTATAGACTTCTCATTAACCACAACAAGTAAATTTCCTTTTTTAAATTGAACAGTAGCATAAAATTGATATACCTCAATAGGAAAGACTAGACCAGTTACAGCAACAATATTCTCCCAACCTTGATCTTTGAGAAAATTCCTAAAGAACCCAAATGCTTTATATTTCTTTAACCAATCAACCGAATATACTCGTCCTGCGTGAATGCGATATTGAGCAACTTGATTGATATCCCTTCGTTCTACTTGAGTTAATCGAAGATTATTCAGTCCAGTGTTAGTGTAATCATCCATATGGTGTGCGTAAAGAACACGTTAAGAACCATCTTGAAGTATATAGCTCTCAATTTTCGAGCTTACCTCAGTTTCCGAAACCAAATTTCCCTTACCTTTAATTAACCTTTGCTTCTTGCTAATTATAGGTAAAGTGGAGGTGTCGGTTTGGGTGTCCCTCGGTGGTGACCGCGGCGCCGGCCTTGGTGGCGTGACGGAGCGAGCGGCTCGCGTTGGTGATCGGGTTATTTTCTATCCAATGTTAACGGGTTTCTTGGATTGAACACGGGTTGTAGGGTGATGTGCCATGGTTGATGTTGAAGATTTTGTAGAAGTATTTAGGGTTTAGAGAAGATGTATAAAGTGATGGTTAGTTTTGAGAAGGTAATAGGCCAATAGGGTTTAAATAGGGTAAAGAGTTTGTGTTTTGGTAAATATGGAGAATTTGGGTTTAGGTAAATATGTTATTCTTTCCTCCTTTTTTTTCGGCACCTTCCTTTTTTTTCGGTAAATTTTTTTTTTTTCGTTCCTTTTTTCGGCACCTCTTTTTTATATATATATATATAGATAAGGAAAGAATCTTTTGTGTTGGTGTTTAGGTATGATTGTGAAGAGTTTGTTGCACGGATATGGCAAGGATATATTTGTGAAAGAATATAATAAGATAGAAAATATCTTTATTATTATATTTAGGCCATATATTGTAGATTTTGTCGATTTTGTTTCGGGAATATGTGATTATACAAGATATAAAATATTATCATACACATAAGCAAGATATAACACGTAAAATAAATATTATTTAACATAATTAAACTTGCAACAAAATATACGGACACAATCGTACAATCTCATCTTTCCTAGCCAGTCATTCAGGTTCCCAGACATAATTATGACGGATTTAATTATTGCTAATTAAACCAATCTCTAATCTCAATAACTCAAAGCATTTTCTAGCTAACGGCTTAGTCAAGATGTCAGTGTAACACCCCCATACTCCGAGTGCCTTACCAGGACCACTCAGGTATGAAGACATCACCATCTCGGTCGCCCGAGGTATGATAATCAAATAGACAAAAACAGAAACAACATTTAATGTAAATAGTTTACTGAATAAATACAATCCTTGAAACCAAACTGAAAGTACAATACATTATTCCAAACTATCTGTTCTCAACTGAAATATAATCAAATGCTAAACTACAGCGGAAGACTCTATCGTCATGTCGTGGCCATCCCAGCTATCCCCGTACTCATCTCTATACCTGCTCAATATCTGCTCACCATCCCTGAATGGATCACCGCAGGTTTTACAAAACATCACCGGGGTCAGTACTAATCACACAATTAATATAAACAGCAATAACAAGACAAACATACAGCTGAACTGTCACACACACACACCACCACCAACTCCCATCATCTCAATATCGATGTCCACTTTGGACCCCACCGCGATGGGGGACCGCAGCCGTTCCCACCTAAGCCCCGCTCATCGTACGAGCGATAACCCTGTCCATTAATGTGAACATCCCCTTCCGTGGCGGGTTCCACGAAGGGCGAAACTAGGGCATGAGATCACTCCCGCAAGTGACCCCACTCAGCCGAGAACGCATCTCGAGAGCCATAGACAACCAAACACAATCACAATCACAAACACAATCATCATATCAAACAACTAACTATAGCACATCACCAATATCCCATTATGGGACTAATACTGAGTAGGAAATCCTACCTGGAAAGCACAACACGCAGACGGTATCTACAATTTGTATCAAAACGGCTCCTCTACGAATTCTCCTCCTACCATACAACACATAGATGCTACCATTCAAATACTACTCATAAAAACCCCCAATTCCTAAATTAGGGTTTCATCAATCTTAACAAAACATTATATAAATTATATTAAAAGCTTACCCTCGACGCAAGGAATCCAACGACGCGAACTACGATACGAACTGACCGTCTGAACTCCGGGAATTGTCAAGAACGCGATTAGGAAGAAGACTAGTTGCTTTCTCTCTTAAACAGGTTTTAGGTTTTGTAAAAAGTGATTTAAAACAATTACGAATATGTTTAAATACCTTAATCGCGTAATTAACAAAACCCGAGAAAACTCCCCGTAAAAATAGGACACTCGATCGAGTACCCAAGGTACTCGATCGAGTACCCCCTTACTCGATCGAGTACCCCAGCTACTCGATCGAGTACCCAACAGGTCAGAAACTGTTTTATTCCGCAACTTGCCCTTACTCGACAGAGTAAGGGCTACTCGATAGAGTACCCCAAGACATATAAATACGGAGTATTACAATCTTCCCTCCTTAAAAGGAACTTCGTCCCCGAAGTTCAAACCACTACCAAAACAAAGGTACTCCAAAACATTCCCGACTCAACACCCAAAACAAAACTCAACATAAAACACGCTACTTACCCAACTCATCCCGACAACCTACCGACACAACATGCAAAAAGGTGTATAAATCTCTTAAAAACTGCTCGCGATCATCTCCTACCCCCCTAAAAGAAACAAGGTTACGTCCCCGTAACCATACATACCTGATCAAAAAGGAAGGGGTAACGCTCTTTCATGATATCCTCTGCCTCCCATGTAGCTTCCTCAGTCTCGTGGTTAGACCAAAGGATCTTAAGCAAAACTGTCTCACCACTCCTGGTCTTTCTAACCTTTCGGTCTAGGATCTGCTTAGGCACCTCCAGATATGATAAAGACTCATCCAGCTCTAAGCCCTCTGCCTCCAACACATGCGACGGGTCACTCACATACTTCCAATGCGATACATGAAACACATTATGTACTCTCTCCAACGCTTGTTTGGTAAAGCCAGACGATAAGCAACTTCCCCAACTCGCTCTAAGATCTCATAAGGCCCTATAAACTTCTGACTTAGCTTGCCTTTCTTCCCAAATCTCATAACTCCGCGCATCGGAGACACTTCCAGCAGAACCTTGTCCCCAACCTGAAACTCTATATCCCGACGATGTAGATCTGCATAACTCTTTTGTCGATCCTGGGCTGCTCTCATCCGTTCCCTGATCATCTTAATCTGTTCCACCATCTCATTCACCATCTCTGGTCCTAAAACCACTGCCTCGGCACTATCGTCCCAACAGATTGGACTCCTACACCTCCTCCCATACAAAGCCTCAAACGGTGCCATACCAATACTGGTGTGATAGCTGTTGTTGTAAGAAAACTCTATCAAGTCCAACCTCTGCTCCCAGCTACCACCAAAATCCATCACACAAGCTCGCAACATATCCTCAAGAGTTTTGATTGTTCTCTCAGTCTGCCCATCTGTCGCAGGATGAAATGCTGTACTCATCTTCAAAGCTGTTCCCAACGATTCCTGCAACTCTTTCCAAAACCTCGATATAAACCTCGCATCTCTGTCAGACACTATGTTTTTAGGGACTCCATGTAACTTAAGCACGTTCTTTCGATAGGCCATAGCCAATTGTGCCTTAGTCCATGTATCTTTCATTGGAACAAAGTGAGCTGACTTGGTCAGACGATCTATATCACCCAAATCATGTTGTTACCTTGTTGACTCTTAGGCAAACCCACAATGAAATCCATGGAAATAGATTCCCACTTCCACTCCGGCACCTCTAAAGACTGAACCTTACCTTGTGGTCTTCTCTGTTCCCCTTTAACTCTCTGGCATGTCAAACAACGGGACACAAACTCAGCTGTCTCTTTCTTCATCCCAGGCCACCAAAACGTCTTCTTCAAATCTTTGTAAAGCTTGTCTCCACCCGGATGAACTGAATATGGTGTGCAATGCGCTTCTGTCATGATTGTCTTTTTCAACTCCTCGTCATTCGGAACACACCATCTACCATCAAACCTCAAACTACCATCTGTATGAATGGAAAACCGGGACACTGTCCCTTTCTCTATCCCAGCTCTCCACTCCACTATCTTAGGATCCAAAGCCTGCTTATCCCGAATGTCATCATAAAACTCCATATGTACTGTCATATCACCCATGGCATCTCCTTTCTGCATCATATGAATCCCAAAGCTTGCTACCTCATCCCTCAGCCTCATCAAAGATAGAGCTGTACACAGGGAATGTACACTCTTTCTACTCAAAGCATCAGCAACAACATTGGCCTTCCCTTCATGGTAGATGATTTCCATGTCATAATCGCCAATCAACTCCATCCACCTCCTCTGTCTCATGTTCAACTCCTTCTGCGTGAAGATGTACTTGAGACTCTTGTGATCAGAAAATACCTTAAAGATTGCTCCATAAAGGTAATGTCTCCAAATCTTGAGAGCAAACACCACTGCACCCAACTCCGGATCATGTGTAGGGTAGTTCTCCTCATAAGGCTTCAATCGCCTAGAAGCATAGGCAATCACTTTACCATTATGCATCAACACACACCCCAACCCATTCTTCGAGGCATCTGTATAAACCTCGAAATTCTCGCTCCTTCAGAAATGCTAGGACGGGAGCGTGGTCAAACGCTCCTTTAATGTTTGGAACGCCGTCTCACAACCCTCATCCCAACGAAACCTGTTCTCTTTCCTCATCAACGCTGTCATCGGTCTAGCTATCTTGGAGAAATCTTTCACGAACCGTCTGTAGTATCCAGCTAAACCCAAGAAACTTCTAACCTCCGCAACATTCTTTGGTGCTTCCCACTTTGTCACTGCCTCAATCTTTGCCGGATCCACAGCTACCCCATCTTTAGAGATTACATGCCTTAAAAGCAACTTTCTAACCAGAACTCACACTTGGACAAACTTAGCATACAGCTCATGATCCCTCAAAGTCTGCAACACGATCCTCAGATGCTCCTCATGCTCCTCCTTAGTCTTAGAGTAGACTAGGATATCATCGATAAACACCACCACAAACTGGTCCAAGAACTGTCTGAAGATCCTATTCATCAAATCCATAAACACTGCCGGCGCATTAGACAACCCAAATGGCATCACCACATACTCATAATGGCCATACCTCGACGTGAAAGCTGTCTTCGGTATGTCCACATCTCTAATCTTCACCTGATGGTATCCCGACCTCAAATTAATCTTAGAAAAGACCGTTGCACCACTCAACTGATCAAACAGGTCATCTATCCTTGGCAAAGGATACTTGTTCTTTATCGTCACACGGTTCAGCTCCCGGTAATCGATGCACAGCCTCAAACTTCCATCCTTCTTCTTCACGAAAAGAACTGGTGCTCCCCAAGGCGATACACTTGGTCTAATGTATCCCTTCTCTATCAAATCATCTAACTGCTTCCTAAGCTCCTCCATCTCCTTAGGACCCATACGGTACGGTGCCTTAGAGATTGGCCCGTCTCGGCTTCAACTCAACGGTGAAATCTATCTCCCTCTTCGGTGGCAACCCGGAATCTCCTCGGAAAAACATCGCAAACTCTCCCACCACTGGTATCTCGTCAATCTGTCGGGCTCTCTATCCGGTCATCTCTCACATGGCACAAAATCAGAGGACATCCCTTCCTCAGATACGACTTCAAGGTGATACACAATGCAATCGCTTAACTTTGGGTTTGACTAGAAACCCACGGTAAGACACACTAACACCCTTAGGACCTCTTAGGGACACTTTCTTTTGATGACAGTTTATCTTAGCTTTATACTTTCCTAACCAATCCATCCCAACTATCATCTCAAAACCATTAAAAGGAAACTCTAGCAAGTCTACAGGGAAATCGACTTGCCCAACTATGACACCCCTCGTTGAGGTAACTAAAAGTAACTAGTAAATCGTGGCGGAAACACGAGATTTTTAAAACTTTTAAGGCTTCTAATGAAATCCAACGCGAGGCATCACCAACACGATAAATAAGTTTAGTTAGTTAAATTTAAGTTTACAACACAAGTCTATTTATTGGGGAAAAGATATCCCACGAATTAACATAAGTTCAAAAGTAGGTGAGTCTATTAAATGATAACTAAATAAGGTCCGAGGTAAGAACTCGCTAGCTCACACGGTCTTCCCCACTTAAGCTTCATCACAAACCTGTCATTCATAATAAATATGAAAGCCACAGTCAGTGGGGAGTAACTCAGGGTTCTCCCAGCCACAATATGTCAAAATACAAGTAATTAGGAATTTAATTAAATAAACAAGCATGAGAATAAATACTTACGGTAATAAGAACATCATGATTAGTGGGCACAAGAAAATAGGAATGGTAAAGCACAAACGAGAGAAGAATTATTAGGTCCAACTGTCACACACCAACTCGACTCAAATGTAAGACAAATACAAAGAACAGACGGACAAGACGGACAACCTAGACTCCAACCTCTTGGTAGGACGACGATCATAATACGGTCCTAGTCTAAACCTGGATCCGGACTCTCGGGATGGACGACACCCGATTCGACAAACGATACCAAATCGTATCCAAGACTCGAAACATGGCACGCACTCGTATCCAAAGGTCGAGTAACCTCTAATCGGAAACATGGCACGCACTCGTATCCAAAGGTCCGAAGAAAGGCGGAAGGGTATCCTAATCCGGAAACATGGTACGCACTCGTATCCAAAGGTCCGAAAAGGCTAATAAGGTATTGTCGAGTCGTCGTGCAATGTAAATCGTCACACATGGGTCAAAAGGGGATGTCCATGATTTTGCAATATCATAACATGAATAAGTCTCAAGGTAACCAAATATCGATAGGGAAAAAGATACATGCATAAATCAATCATTATTAGAAGTCACAAGTGAAATGGAGCAAACAAGGGACTCCCAGCCGGGTGGTGCACCGGCCGCCGGGCCACCGGCTGGGACAGCATAATACATGTTGAAATTTAATAAACTATACAGTGATCTCCCAGTAGGTTGGTGACCGGCCGCCGGGCCACCGGCTGGGAATACATGCAAACTTCAATTCTCACAAAACTTACAGAAACTCCCAGTAAAATGAAGAGACCGGCCCGTCCACCGGGCCGGGAATCTGACCATCTTTCAAAAATACCAAAAATCATCGTGTACTCCCACGGTTTAGACCAGCCGCCGGTCGGCCGACGGCTGGGACTACGGGCTTACGAAAATGTGTCTAAAACTTACAGAATCTCCCCCCGGTCGAGTCGGGCCGTGGCCGGTCCACCTACTGGGACTACTAACGACGGGTTCAATGCAAAAACACTTCCAAACCATTTGAAACCAACAAAAATCGTTTCCTATCAATTGTTTACGTATCCTAGCATGATTCCGACTCGGAAAAACAACGTATTTAAGCATGTGAATGGGAAATTTCGGACTCAAGGGGTATAACATGAGCTTTTCATCTAAACATGTGAGAATTGCAAACAAGCATGATATTCAACATCCAAATTAGCACCAATCATGAAAGATACAACTTTTAACATTCATATGAGATTATAACTATATAAAACCACACAATTTTAACATAAAAGTCGAGTAACCCATCACCGTTACCTTTTTGCACTTCAATCTTCTAAAGACTCGTCAATGATGTAGCTATCCTCCTCCGGGTTGTCCAAGTTCTCCCCTAAACACAAAAATAAAGATATTAAGTCAAGAATTCACATCCTTGAAAGATGATAATTTGAAAAGAGAGAAAGATGACAACTTTCTTACTTAGAAAGAAAGGAAATGAGAAAAGGAAGAGAATGGCGCGAAAAGGAACGAGATTGGTGAAGAATTGAGTGAGATATGGTGGTTTTAGGGTTAGTAAGGGAAGGTTCAACAATGGTGGGGTGGTTGTTGGGAAATTTCAGAAATTACAAGTGAGGGAGATGAAGTTGTGAGGGTTTAGTTGAGGTTTTGTGTAGAGAAAAGAGGGGAAAAAAGGCCCATGAGTCAAGTTAAGCCCAATAACTCAAAATGAGTCGGTATCCACTAGAATTTTCGTCCCAAGCCTACTATAACTCGAGACGGAGAATAATATTGTTAAAATCTAAATTATTATTACCGTTACGCGGCTATGGCTATATTTATGAAAATAAGCTTTAATTAATAATTATTTAATAAAAATTACTTAAAAGTTTATTTAAAATATAAGGAAAGGGCGGGGTGTTACAATCATCCCACCTTTTAAAAAGTTTCGCCCTCGAAACTTGAAACGAAAAGGTATTACCTTAAGAAAACAAACTAGGGTACTTGACACGCATGGAGGCCTCCGGCTCCCAAGTCTCTTCTTCTACATCACCACACTTCCACAAAACCTTCACCAAGGGCACCACTTTGCTCCTTAGCTTCTTCTCCTTCTTATCCAAGATACGAATCGGTCTCTCCTCGAAAGAAAGACTAGGCTCAAGCTCGGGAATCTCATTTTGCAACACATGACTAGGGTCGCTAATGTATTTCCTAAGTTGAGAAACATGAAAGACGTCATGAACTTTACCCAAACTCGGGGGCAAATCCAACTTATAAGCCACGGCACCAATCCTTTTTATCACATCATACGGTCCAGTGTACTTTGGACTCAACTTCCCTTTGACTCCAAATCTCTTTACTCCTTTCATCGGGGACACTTTCAAGAATACTCTATCTCCAACTTCAAATTCCAAGGGTCGACGGCGAACATCGGCATATGATTTTTGACGATCTTGGGCAGCTTTCATTCTTTCACGGATGAGCTTCACTTGATCAATCGTCTCGGCTAACTTGTCGGGTCCTAGATCACGAACGTCACTTGCTTGATCCCAACAAATCGGACTACGGCATTTCCTTCCGTAAAGGGCTTCATAAGGGGCCATCTTGATAGAAGCATGATAACTATTGTTGTAAGAAAATTCCACCAAAGGTAAGCTCTTCTCCCAACTAGAATGAAAATCAAGGGCACAAGCACGCAACAAGTCTTCTAGAGTTTGAATTGTCCTCTCGGATTGTCCATCGGTAGCGGCATGAAAAGCGGTACTCATCAACAACTTGCTACCCATAGCATCTTGCAAAGCTTTCCAAAATCTTGAACAAAACCTCGGGTCACGATCCGAAACGATCTCCTTAGGAACACCATGGTAACGAACGATCTCTTCAACATAAGCACTAGCAAGACGGTCTAGACTCCAAGTCTCTTTGATAGGAATGAACCTAGCACACTTGGTCAACCTATCCACAACAACCCATACGGCGTCCTTTCCACCAACGGTCTTAGGCAAAGCCATCACAAAATCCATGGAAATGGACTCCCACTTCCATAAAGGAACATCCAAAGGTTGTAGCAAACCACCGGGTCTTTTATGCTCAATCTTCACTTGTTGACAAGTAAGACATCTTCCCACATATGACACAATGTCATTCTTCATGTTAGGCCACCAAAACTGAAGCTTCAAATCTTTATACATCTTGTCTCCTCCGGGGTGAATCGAATAAGGGGATAGATGAGCTTCATCTAGAACTCTCTTCCTCAAGTCAACGGCATCGGGCACATACATGCGTCCTCGGTAACGGAGGTAACCTCTAGCATCAATCTCACAATCCTTTGCTTTCCCTTCAAGAAGCTTGGCTTGAAAACTTTTAAATGTAGCGTCGTCCACAAGGCTATCTAGAATCTCACGGTGAAGAACGGGTTCGGCAACTATAGCACCAAGATAATCAAAACCACTCTCCACAAGTTGCAAACCTAACTTACGAAACTCGGCACAAAGGTCATCGGGGAGCACACGGATAGCACTCAAGGGATGAGTAGACTTCCTACTAAGGGCATCGGCAACCACATTTGCCTTACCTTCATGATACAACAACTCCATGTCGTAATCATTCACCAATTCCAACCATCGTCGTTGTCTCATATTCAAATCCTTTTGGGTGAAGATATACCTCAAACTCTTATGGTCGGTGTAGATACGGCAATGGACTCCAATGAGGTAGTGTCTCCACATCTTCAAGGCATGAACAATGGCGGCTAATTCCAAATCATGAGTGGGATAGTTCACCTCATGAACTCTCAATTGTCGCGAAGCATAGGCAACAACTCTTCTATTTTGCATGAGAACACAACCCAAACCCATCTTAGAAGCATCACAAAACACATCAAAGTCAACGCCATCCTCGGGCAAGGTCAACACGGGAGCGGTAGTCAACCTCTTCTTCAACTCTTGGAATGCATCTTCACAAGCTTCGGTCCACACAAACTTGGTCTCTTTCTTCAAAAGTTGAGTCATCGTTCTAGCAATCTTGGAAAAATCTTTCACAAAGCGACGGTAGTAACCCGCCAAACCCAAGAAACTACGGATTTCACCAACATCGGTTGGACTCTTCCACTCGATCACGGCTTCAATCTTTGAAGGATCTACCATGACACCATCCTTAGATATCACATGGCCTAGGAAAGACACCTTAGACAACCAAAATTCACATTTGGAGAATTTGGCAAACCACTTTTGACGACGGAGGATTCCCAAAATGATACGGAGGTGATCGGCATGCTCTTCTTCGGACTTGGAATAGATGAGGATATCGTCAATGAAGACCACAACACACTTGTCTAAGAACTCACTAAAGGTCCGGTTCATTTGGTCCATGAAGATAGAAGGGGCATTGGTTAAACCAAAGGGCATCACCTTAAACTCGAAATGTCCATATCTCGTGCTAAAGGCGGTCTTAGGGATATCGGACTCACGAACGGGAATTTGGTGATAACCGGATCTCAAATCAATCTTGGAGAAAGTAGAAGCACCTTTGAGTTGATCAAACAAATCTTCAATCCTTGGTAGAGGATACTTGTTCTTGATGGTAACACGGTTAAGCTCACGGTAGTCAATGCAAAGTCTCATGGATCCATCTTTCTTCTTCACAAAGAGAACGGGAGCACCCCAAGGCGAGGCACTAGGTCTAATGAATCCTTTCTCAATCATCTCATCAAGTTGCTTTCTCAACTCCTTCAATTCGGTTGGCGCCATACGGTACGGGGCTTTAGCAATAGGACCGGTTCCGGGTACAAGGTCGATAGAAAACTCAACATCACGCTCGGGAGGAATCCCGGGCAATTCTTCGGGAAAGACATCGGCGAACTCACAAACCACGGGCACTTCTTCGATCTTCGGTAAGGAAGGGGAGGTCGAAGTCACCACACAAAGAAAGATTTGGTAACCTTTCCTCCTCAAGCTCATCAACTTCAAAGCGGAAATCAATTTCACACCTTCTTGGGAACGGACTCCTCTATAGGACACACGAGTGCCTAACGGACTCTTGAGGCGAATCTTTTGGTCTCTACACTCGAATCTTGCATCATACTTTGACAACCAATCCATACCCAAAATTACATCGAATTCCTCAAGGGGAAAACGAAGTAGGTTAGCGGGGAATAAGGTTCCCGAAATAGAGATAGGAATGTCGGAGAAAGTGAGGGAACAAGAGAACATCTCTCCGGAAGGTAAGGATATAGAAGTTTCCTCACTAGGAATAGGTTCAATGGCTAGCTTTTCGGAGAATTTGGAAGATATAAAAGATAAAGATGCGCCGGTATCAAATAAAATGAGGCAAGGTTGATCAAAAATTGAGAACATACCCGTAATGATATCGGGATGAGCGGCGGCTTCGGCTCGACTCATGACAAAGATAGTTCCTCTTGGCTTAGCATTTGGAGTAGGAGCATCCTTCTTCTCGGGGCAATCGGCCATACGGTGTCCGGGCTTCTTACAATGAAAGCAAGTCAAGGGCTTGCCATAGCATCCAACTCCGGGGTGTGGGGCTTGTCTACAATGGTAGCACTTACGATCTTTCCCAAGCCTATTAGTTGAGGTGTGAACTTGTCCTCTTGGTTCTTGATCTCTTGGTTCTTGTACCCTTGGTTCTTGTCCTCCATGGTCTTGTATCCTTGGTACAAACCTCCTCTTGTTGGCATAGTTTGGAGTAGAAGGCACAAATGGTCTCTTGCCATGAAAGTTAGAACGATAAGAATGAGAAGAGGAGTGGGTTTTGGAATCTTCTTCAATAGCCTTCAAAGAGCTTTCGGCCCAAATAGCATCATCATAGACTTCCACAAAGGTAGTTGAGCTTCTTCTCACCATGCTTTCCACCTTAGGATTCAACTTGTTCTTGTAGAAGTAGACACGATCCTCTTCATCTTTCACGAACTTGGAGGCATAATGAGCAAGTTCATTAAACTTGTCGGTGTAGGCTTGAATTGATAGCTTCCCTTGCTTGAATTCCATGAATTCCTTCAGTCTTTTTTGCTTGAGCTCCTTAGGGTAGAAGCGAGTCTCCACAAGTGACTTGAAGCGGTTCCAATCAAAGTTGGGGTCTTGAGTAGCGGTAGGACCGGTCAAAGTCCACCACCTATCGGCTTCCTTCACAAGAAAGTGAGAGGCTAACCTCACCTTGTCCTCCTCTCGGGCATCAAAGAGAGAGAAGTTCTTCTCCATATCACGAAACCATTCCGAGAGAGCAACGGGATCCACTTCACCACCATAGGTCTTTGCCTTGTTCCTTGCTAGTTGACTTGCAATCCAAGCATAACTTCCTTGACGGTTAGCTTCGGGTGCAGGGGGAGCGGGTTGAGCATTTTGTTGATTAGCAAGTACTTGAGTGAGGGCTTGCATGATAGCATTTTCCACATTGGTTGCTCGCACCATCTTTTCGCACAAGAGCAAACAAGTTAGAACTTATCACAAAACATACACAAAAAGGCTACCAACTTAGGTCCTTAATTCTACCCATCTCTCATTCATTATTCAAGGTCAAGTAAGAAATTTAAGTTGGGGTACACGTGTGTGCGTCGGGAGCAATTCATGCTCTGATACCAACTGTGACACCCCTCGTTGAGGTAACTAAAAGTAACTAGTAAATCGTGGCGGAAACACGAGATTTTTAAAACTTTTAAGGCTTCTAATGAAATCCAACGCGAGGCATCACCAACACGATAAATAAGTTTAGTTAGTTAAATTTAAGTTTACAACACAAGTCTATTTATTGGGGAAAAGATATCCCACGAATTAACATAAGTTCAAAAGTAGGTGAGTCTATTAAATGATAACTAAATAAGGTCCGAGGTAAGAACTCGCTAGCTCACACGGTCTTCCCCACTTAAGCTTCATCACAAACCTGTCATTCATAATAAATATGAAAGCCACAGTCAGTGGGGAGTAACTCAGGGTTCTCCCAGCCACAATATGTCAAAATACAAGTAATTAGGAATTTAATTAAATAAACAAGCATGAGAATAAATACTTACGGTAATAAGAACATCATGATTAGTGGGCACAAGAAAATAGGAATGGTAAAGCACAAACGAGAGAAGAATTATTAGGTCCAACTGTCACACACCAACTCGACTCAAATGTAAGACAAATACAAAGAACAGACGGACAAGACGGACAACCTAGACTCCAACCTCTTGGTAGGACGACGATCATAATACGGTCCTAGTCTAAACCTGGATCCAGACTCTCGGGATGGACGACACCCGATTCGACAAACGATACCAAATCGTATCCAAGACTCGAAACATGGCACGCACTCGTATCCAAAGGTCGAGTAACCTCTAATCGGAAACATGGCACGCACTCGTATCCAAAGGTCCGAAGAAAGGCGGAAGGGTATCCTAATCCGGAAACATGGTACGCACTCGTATCCAAAGGTCCGAAAAGGCTAATAAGGTATTGTCGAGTCGTCGTGCAATGTAAATCGTCACACATGGGTCAAAAGGGGATGTCCATGATTTTGCAATATCATAACATGAATAAGTCTCAAGGTAACCAAATATCGATAGGGAAAAAGATACATGCATAAATCAATCATTATTAGAAGTCACAAGTGAAATGGAGCAAACAGGGGACTCCCAGCCGGGTGGTGCACCGGCCGCCGGGCCACCGGCTGGGACAGCATAATACATGTTGAAATTTAATAAACTATACAGTGATCTCCCAGCCGGTTGGTGACCGGCCGCCGGGCCACCGGCTGGGAATACATGCAAACTTCAATTCTCACAAAAACTTACAGGAAACTCCCAGCCGGTCAGTAGACCGGCCGCCGGTCCACCGGCTGGGAATACAGCCATCTTTCAAAAATACCAAAAATCATCAGTGTACTCCCAGCCGGTTGGCAGACCGGCCGCCGGTCGACCGGCTGGGACTACGGGCTTACGAAAATGTGTCTAAAACTTACAGGAATCTCCCAGCCGGTCAGCAGACCGGCGGCCGGTCCACCGGCTGGGACTACCAACGCACGGGTTCAATGCAAAAACACTTCCAAACCATTTGAAACCAACAAAAATCGTTTCATATCAATTGTTTACGTATCCTAGCATGATTCCGACTCGGAAAAACAACGTATTTAAGCATGTGAATGGGAAATTTCGGACTCAAGGGGTATAACATGAGCTTTTCATCTAAACATGTGAGAATTGCAAACAAGCATGATATTCAACATCCAAATTAGCACCAATCATGAAAGATACAACTTTTAACATTCATATGAGATTATAACTATATAAAACCACACAATTTTAACATAAAAGTCGAGTAACCCATCACCGTTACCTTTTTGCACTTCAATCTTCTAAAGACTCGTCAATGATGTAGCTATCCTCCTCCGGGTTGTCCAAGTTCTCCCCTAAACACAAAAATAAAGATATTAAGTCAAGAATTCACATCCTTGAAAGATGATAATTTCGAAATAGAGAGAAAGATGACAACTTTCTTACTTAGAAAGAAAGGAAATGAGAAAAGGAAGAGAATGGCGCGAAAAGGAACGAGATTGGTGAAGAATTGAGTGAGATATGGTGGTTTTAGGGTTAGTAAGGGAAGGTTCAACAATGGTGGGGTGGTTGTTGGGAAATTTCAGAAATTACAAGTGAGGGAGATGAAGTTGTGAGGGTTTAGTTGAGGTTTTGTGTAGAGAAAAGAGGGGAAAAAAGGCCCATGAGTCAAGTTAAGCCCAATAACTCAAAATGAGTCGGTATCCACTAGAATTTTCGTCCCAAGCCTACTATAACTCGAGACGGAGAATAATATTGTTAAAATCTAAATTATTATTACCGTTACGCGGCTATGGCTATATTTATGAAAATAAGCTTTAATTAATAATTATTTAATAAAAATTACTTAAAAGTTTATTTAAAATATAAGGAAAGGGCGGGGTGTTACACCAACTATCAAAGATACATCTCTAAACAACCTCCCACACGATACAGACTCACCCGAAGGTATGAAAACTTGCTCCCTAATAGACTCATATACTCTCAAACCCAACTGTTTTACATGACTCGAAGACACAAACGACTGAGAAGCCCCCGAATCAAACAAAACGAACGTAGGAATACCATTAACAAGGAATGTACCGGTGATAACGTGCGCATCCTCCTCAGCTGCTTTCTTCTCCATCATGAACAACTTGCCGCTGGTCTTCTGCCCACCTCCCTGGACAAGATCTTTGGCCGATGCGGTCGGCTTAGCACCCGACCCTTGATTGTTGTTGTTGTTGTTGTTCATCGGTGTCTTCTGATAAGAATTACCGCCGTTGCGGTTGCCTCCACTCTGGTAGCTCTGACCTACCCGGTTTGGCCATGATCCCGCCGGTCTGTTGCTTGCGAAGCTCTGCGCAGGTCTCTGGAAAGATCTCGGTGCACTTGTGCACTCATGTCTCTTGTGGCCTACACCACCACATCCAAAGCAGGTCACTCCCCAGCTATTGCTCACACTCCCACGGCCTCTCCCAAAGGAAGTTCCAAAGACTAAACCCTAGGACCCTTAAGAAAACCCCTTAGATTGATTGTGGTTGCCTTTCTTGAAATTAGATTGGCCACCACCCTCGCTCTCAGACTTCCTCTTCTCTCCACCTGACCTCTCCTGAGCCATCTCCACTAGCCTCTCAGGTCTCCCAGCCCTCTCATACACTTCCTTTACATCAGTAAGGACTCCCACGGGTAACTTATCCATAATTTTCGTGGTTAGCCCTCTCTCAAACCTCAAAGCCAGATTCTCCTCACTCAAACCCATATCCTCCGCATATCTAGATTTCTCATTGAACTTCCTGTAGTACTCAGCCACAGACATCTCAGCAGTCATCTTAATTTTGTCGAACTCCTCTCTCAACTTACTCCTCACATGTTCTGGCACGAACTCCTTCCTCACAGCCCTACGAAACTCCTCCCAAGGTATAGCAGGTAACCCCTGGTTGGTATATATCTCCTTGGCACTCACTTTCACTGAATCCCACCACTTGCCAGTTTGCCTCCCTCGGATAGAATGCGGCTGATCCACTCTTATCTCATCGGGACGAACTAAATCTAGTATGTTCTCCATCTCCTCACCAACTATCAAGAAGGTTAGGTTCCTCAACCCCCTTGTACTCCTTCGGGTTAAACCTCGCAATATAGAGGCTGACTTTAGCATGGTCAACCTCCTTCTCCTTACTCTTATCCTTGTCCTCATTCACTCTCTTCAGGGTCTCAGTAAGAGCATCCTGGTGCTCTAACATCTTGACGATGTCGTCCGTAGTCATAAGCTCAGCTCTCGCATACAAAGCATTTCTCTTGGGCGGCATCTTGAAACTATACATATATAAGATAAGGAGTAGATATGAACATACGTACTAAACTTGAAAACACGAAAACACGCTGCCAGAACCTACTCGATCGAGTGTCCAAACCCACTCGATCGAGTAACGGGCTACTCGATCGAGTGCCCCCATGTACTCGATCGAGTACCCAAACTCCAGAACCAAGCGGACTTTCGATCTCTAACCCACTCGATCGAGTATCTAGGCTACTCGATCGAGTGATTTTCTACTCGATCGAGTACCCCTAGTTACTCGATCGAGTGCCCCAAAACGCGATTCTGGACTCAAAATCGTCAAAAACCTACCCGATCGAGTCAGCCTCACTCGATCAAGTACCACCCATACGTAAGAGCTACCCGCATATTATGTCATATACTAACATGCTAACTTTATAAATCGCATTATATCATATCAATCATGCTATTAATTGCCACGTTGTAAAACATTCCATCATGCTATCATTTCATCAACAATGTCTATATATATATAACATCACTTTTCTTTTATTTCATCAACTTCCAATTTGAACATCCAACCATCCACATTCCATCACATTATTACGCAAGTTACTAAGCACACACATGACTCAACACACACATTTCCCCCATGTGACCGGTTCAAAGTTGTAGGGCGACCCCCGCGACTTTAGGACGTCTGCCAAGCCTTTGCACTAGCTCCTACAACTTCTACCCCGGGTTCATTTTAATTGACTCCCTATGTTCATTAAGTTCATTGGTTACAGGTTTCAGGATCGTCGCTTTGATACCATTTGTAACACCCCCATACTCCGAGTGCCTTACCAGGACCACTCAGGTATGAAGACATCACCATCTCGGTCGCCCGAGGTATGATAATCAAATAGACAAAAACAGAAACAACATTTAATGTAAATAGTTTACTGAATAAATACAATCTTTGAAACCAAACTGAAAGTACAATACATTATTCCAAACTATCTGTTCTCAACTGAAATATAATTAAATGCTAAACTACAGCGGAAGACTCTATCGTCATGTCGTGGCCATCCCAAACTATCCCCGTACTCATCTCTATACCGCTCAATATCGCTCACCATCCCCGAATGGATCACCGCAGTTTTACAAAACATCACCGGGTCGGTACTAATCACACAATTAATATAAACAAGAATAACAAGACAAACATACAAATTTGAATCACACACACACACCACCACCAACTCCCATCATCTCAATATCGATCGTCCTTTGGACCGGACCACCGCCGATGGGGGACCGCAGCCGTTCCCACCTAAGCCCCGCTCATCGTACGAGCGATAACCCTGTCCATTAATGTGCACATCCCCTTCCGTGGCGGGTTCCACGAAGGGCGAAACTAGGGCGTGAGATCACTCCCGCAAGTGACCCCACTCAGTCGAGAACGCATCTCGAGAGCCATAGACAACCAAACACAATCACAATCACAAACACAATCATCATATCAAACAACTAACTACAAAGACATCACCAATATCCCATTATGGGACTAATACCGAGTAGGAAATCCTACCTGGAAAGCACAACACGCAGACGGTATCTACAAATTTGTATCAAAACGGCTCCTCTACGAATTCTCCTCCTACCATACAACACATAGATGCTACCATTCAAATACTACTCATAAAAACCCCCAATTCCTAAATTAGGGTTTCATCAATCTTAACAAAGCATTATATAAATTATATTAAAAGCTTACCCTCGACGCAAGGAATCCAACGACGCGAACTACGATACGAACTGACCGTCTGAACTCCGGGAATTGTCAAGAACGCGATTAGGAAGAAGACTAGTTGCTTTCTCTCTTAAACAGGTTTTAGGTTTTGTAAAAAGTGATTTAAAACAATTACGAATATGTTTAAATACCTTAATCGCGTAATTAACAAAACCCGAGAAAACTCCCCCGTAAAACCGGACACTCGATCGAGTACCCAAGGTACTCGATCGAGTACCCCCTTACTCGATCGAGTACCCCAGCTACTCGATCGAGTACCCAACAGGTCAGAAACTGTTTTATTCCGCAACTTGCCCTTACTCGACAGAGTAAGGGCTACTCGATAGAGTACCCCAAGACATATAAATACGGAGTATTACAGTCAGCCCATTGCCTTTCTGTACTACAAAATTTAAGTGAAATGTTGCCCTTTTCTACATGATCTCGTAGATAATGGTATCGAATATCTATGTGTTTGGTCCTCGAATGCTGAGCAGGGTTTTTAGAAATTACTATAGCACTCGTATTATCACACATAATAGGCATACGACCAACATTTACACCATAATCACGTAGTTATTGCTTTAACCAAAGTAATTCAGAACATACCAGTCCAGCAGATACATATTCAGCTTCAGCAGTAGACATTGCAACATAATTTTGCTTCTTTGAACCCCAAGTGATAATGCATGGTCCAACAAACGTAGCAAATCCAGAAGTACTTTTTCTATCTAATGAGCATCCTGCATAATCTGCATCTGAATACCCTACTAGATCGAAATTACACTCAAGTGGATACCATAAGTATAAATTTGATGTACCAATTAAATATCTCAAAATACGTTTAACTCCAATCATATGTGACTCTTTAGGACACGATTGAAATCGCGCACAGACACATAAACTAAACATTATATCTGGACGACTTGCAGTTAAATATAAAAGTGAACCAATCATACCTCGATATGTAGTCTCATCGACACACTTACCATGTTCATCTATAGTTAACTTCTTATCAGGTACCATAGGTGTATCGTAAGATTTTGCATTTTCCATACCGAATTTTCGAATTAGTTCCTTGATATATTTCTGTTGGTGAATCTTTATACCTTCCTTTGTTTGTTGAATTTGCAACCCTAGGAAGAATTTCAATTCTCCCATCATGCTCATTTCAAATTCAGAAATCATTAGATCTGAAAAATATTTGCACAATTTTTCATTAGTAAAGCCGAATATTATATCGTTTACATAAATTTGCACAACAAGAAAATTAGAACCTTTGGATTTTAGGAACAAGGACTTATCAACATATCCTCTTTTAAAATCATTTTGTAATAAAAACTTGGATAACCTGTCATACCATGTCCTGGGAGCTTGTTTCAAACCATATAAGGCTTTGTCTAATTTATAAACATGGTTTTGAAACTTGCTATTTAAAAATCCGGGAGGTTGTTCCAAAAAAAACTTCTTCTTCCAAATAGCCATTAAGAAACGCGGTCTTAACATCCATTTGGAACAATTTCATCCCTTTATGAGCGGCAAAGGCGATAATGAGACGAATAGCCTCAAGTCTTGCTACGGATGCAAAGGTCTCGTCGTAGTCGATCCCTTCTTGTTGATTGAAGCCTTGGACAACTTGTCGTGCCTTGTTTCTTGTAATAATTCCTTCGCCGTCCAGTTTATTTCTGAACACCCATCTTATACCAATAACGGTTCGATCACTAGGTCGGGCACTAAATGCCATACCTTATTGCGTTCGAACTGTTGAAGCTCATCTTGCATATCTATTATCCAATCGGGTTCAGCAAGAGCTTCTTTGATATTGGTAGGTTCAATGGTTGACAGAAAAGAAAAGAACGAGCAGAAGTTATTCAAGGACCTTCTAGTTTTAACCCCTTGTTCTAGATTTCCTGGGATTTTGTCCAAAGGGTCGGAACTTTGATGTTTCCACTTCTTGAGAACTCTAGGTTCATTATTATTTGATGAACTCGCACCTTCTACAGACGAAGAATCATGATTTGTTCCCCCTGAGTTGGGCTCGGAGTTTTCTTCAAAAGTATTATTAACTTCATCAGAATTATCATGATTTGGATCGGAAGTTATAACAACATTAGGTATAACTTCAAGATCTCTTTCCTTATTTGGAGAAGTGTCGATAGTATCATTAACTACGGACTTATCACTTCTCTTAGGATCGTTTGTAGAGTTATCTAGTTCATCATTAATGCCTTCTATATTCTCATTATCATTTAATGGTTCATCTCTGGCTAAAAAAGAAATCGGGCTCATCTGGATCCTCTTCTTCCTGTTCAACTTTATCAAACACATTATCTTCATCAAAGTGAACATGAACACTTTCTTCTATGCGCAAGGTTCTCTTATTGATAACTTTGTAAGCTTTACTATGATCCGAATATCCCAGAAAAACAGTTTCGTCACTTCGGGGGTCAAATTTTCCTAAATTGTCTTTTCCATTATTGTGAACAAAGCATTTGCTCCCGAAGCAACGAATATGTGAGATATTGGGTTTTCTCCCTCTTAAAAGTTCATAGGGAGTCTTTTTCAAAATTGGACGGATCATAACTCTATTGTGCACATAGCATGCGGTACTAACAGCTTCTGCCCAAAAACTTCTAGGAAGGCCACTACACAAAAGCATAGTACGAGCCATATCCTCTAGGGTTCGATTCATACGTTCCACGACACCATTTTGTTGTAGGGTACGTGGTGCGGAGAAGTTATGCCCCACACCATTTTCCCTACAAAATTCCATAAACGATTGATTATCAAATTCCGTGCCGTGATCCGTCCGAATCAAAATAAGCTTTTTATCAGATTTATTTTGAGCAAGCTTCATTAATACCACAAATTCATTGAAAGTTTCATCTTTAGAGGAAAGAAAGATTGGTCAGACATACCTTTAGTAACCATTGACTAGAACAAATACGTACTTTGATCCACCACGGCTTCTAACTTTCATAGGTCCACATAAATCCATGTGTACTAACTCAAGTGGTCGTTTAGTACTAACTATTCTCTTAGGTTTGAATGAGGATTTAACATGTTTGCAACGGGCACATGAGTCACACATTTTCTCTTACTCGAATTTAATTGATGGCAAGCCTTCAACTAAATCCATAGACTTAAGTTTTTTTTAAATAATTGGACTAATGTGTGCAAACCTCTTGTGCCACAAGAAAGACTCATCTAGGGTTACTTTCATACACGAGAAAGAATTTGTATTGACAACATTTAAGTTAATCATATACACATTCCTCCTACGGTGACCCTCAAGCAGAACATTACTAGTACCTTCAATTATGATACGACAAACATTGGCATGAAAAACAACTTTGTTACCTTTATCACATAATTGAGAAATATTAAGTAAGTTATGTTTAAGACCACTTACTAGATATACATTCTCGATTGAATGAGAGGTTGAAATTCCAATTTTTCCTACTCCAATAATCCTGCCCTTCTTGTTATCTCCAAAGGTGACCTTGCCACCAAAAAAAGGCTCTAGGGAAAGAAAAAGATTTTTGTCTCCTGTCATGTGCCTCGAACATCCACAGTCGAGATACCATAGATTATTTTCTTTCACCACTTCCTGCATATGAATCAAATAAGGCTTTTAGGTACCCAAGCTAAGTTGGGTCCTTTATGGTTAACGACTCTGTAAATTTGATCCTTCCTAACTCATACTTGTCTTATTATTCTTTTGGCTTTAACATAGGGTTGTCTTGGTCTTTGTCTAGGAAATGGAACATGAGATACTTTAGGCTTTGTCCTAGTGTTATGAACTTTAGACTTAAATGTATGTTTTCGATTCTCATTCATTTTGTTTGATTTTGGAGGAAGAGATGAGTAATCGAAAGCCATATAATAAGTACACATAAACTCATTATTACGTTCTTCATTGTTGTCAGATTCATCTATAGTCGAGACATCATCTTCAACTATGAAATCACAAGATTCAACAGATTCGACATTCTTTTGCTTATCCAAAGCAAGTTTGACACAATTGACTTGAATATGTCCAGTAGAACCACAGTAATTGCAAATCAAATATTCTGGAAGGTTGACATATTTTCTTTTTCTGAAATCACGATCAGAAGGATTGGATTTGCATTTATCATGGTCTCTACGGCTATAGCATTCATGACCAAGTCCCATCTTCATGTTATTATCAGATTGTTCGGTAAGGAAGTTTAAAACTTTTGTGCTTCCTTCCCACTTATCATGAACTTTTCGTGCATGTAAGAGTAATTCTTTCAAGGACTCGATTTCTTTTTCACATTTCGAATGATCTACACTCGAATCCTTGGAAGAGTTACCTTTCTTAATATCTTCACGATATTTATCAAAACGTTCATTCAAGATACGTTTCTCATTATCATGTTGCTCTCTAAGTTTAGACATGTTGTCTTTGGCTTCTTCTAATTGTTTAGAAAGAAATGTAATTTCTTTCTTGTGTTCGGAAACCACACTATTTTTGCCATCCAATTCAGATTTTAAAATCTCATTGACTTTCTTCAGCTCAGAAGTTCTAGCATCACTAGCTATAACTTTAGCTTGAATATTCTTAATGTTGAGTTTTAGTTCCGAAGTTATAACATCACTAGCCTTAACTTTAGATTCGAGAGCGTTTTTCTCAGCATTTGTCATGTCCGAAGTTATAGTCAAGTAGTCATTTGTAACTTTAGATTTGAGCTTTTGGCTTTAGCTTTGAAGTTGGTTTTCCTCAGCAATGTCTAGGATTTGTTCCTTAAGGTCACTTAACTCTAGACTTTGTTCATGACAATGATCAAGGGTTTGTTCAAAATACTTAATTAAAGCACTCTTAGAAAGTTTCTTAACTTGCTTTTTGAGTTCAAGAAAACTTACTCTTCTTCATCATCGTCTGAGTCTCGAATCTCCAACAAGACACGTCTCAAAGCATTGGAATTATCACTTTCATTATCATTTGTCGGTGATTAGGTCAAGACTAACGTTTCTTAGGCAAAGATTGACAACTTCTTCTTCTTCTTCGGACTCGTCATCTTCAGCGTCCAAGTCTCCCCAACAAGAAGCCATCATGACTTGATTGAACTCCTTCTTTGTTTTGTCACGTTGATTTTTGTCTTTAATTTTCTTCCATGTAGGGCAATCTTTGATCATGTGATCACTATCACCACACTTGAAGCATCCACGATTTAAGAAAGACCCTTTTGACTCAGAAGTTTTCTTGGGAGTTTGCTTTATTTTGTTATTTGTTTTATTTTGATTTCGATTGAGGAAATTTTTCTTAAATCGTTTTACAAACAACACAGTTTCATCTTCAATATCTGAAGAATCATTCTTTTTGCTAGACTCAGCTTTTAAGGCCATTTTCTTGCTTGTACCAGCATCCTCCTTATCCTGATTCAGAGTAATCTCGTGAGCCATTAAGGTTCCGAGTAGCTCCTGATAGGATAACGAAGTTAGGTCCTTACATTCTTCTATAACAGACACTTTATGTCTCCATCTGCGAGACATACTTCTAAGAATTTTCCTAGCAATTTCCTCGGAGTCGAATGTTCTTCCTAAATTCTTTAACTCATTAATGATACTAGAAAAGCGAGAGGACATGCTGTTAACTGACTCGTTTTGCTCCATGGCAAACAACTCGTATTTTCGCATTAGTAATGTCATACGTTTCTTTTTGACAACAGAGGTTCCCTCATAGGCTAATTCTAGACCATCCCATATTTCCTTGGCAGATGAACTGGTTGAGAAATGATCGAATTCAGTTGGAATCATACCATTTTGCAACAAACTTATTGCTTTTGAATTCTTCTCAGCCTTTTTATAATCCACCTCAATATAATCCTCTTCCTTGTTTTCGACGGTAGTGCCATCAGTAGTTGCAAGTAAGATCTTATTAGGACCATTCTTGATAATCAACCAGCACTCCTAATCGTTACCCTTAATGAAATGGGTCATCATATTCTTCCATAAACCATAGTTCGTCCCATTGAATATAAGGACACTTAAGGTGTTTGGAATCCATTTGATAAAAATTAAATGCAGCGGAAAAACGATAAATAAACTTAAAAAAAAAAGATCAGACTCTAGCGGTTAGGCTATCAAGAGCACGAGGCTCTGCTACCAATTGTGGAGTCTATTGATCGAATACGAAAGAGAGGGGGGGGTGAATTGAGTATTAAAAATCTAACCCTACTTTTTCGAAATATATGATAAATAATTAATTACTTGATTTTATGAATTAAAATCAACTAAATAATTATTTCAAGCAATATAAAAATTATGAAAACAATAAAATAGAGAGAGAGACACATGATTTTGAAGCGGTTCAGTTCCACAAGTCGAAACCTACGTCCACTATTCTCGATTAATAATTTTTAGTACCTTTCTACGAATTACAAAAATTATCAATCCACTCGTATAATCAACACTATGATTATAACTCAGATTGAGTATCGCTAAATACTCTAGTTTTGCTTCTTACGTTAATAAGAAAAGTACAACGATAAATACTTATCTCACGTTAATGAGTGAGTATAATATACTTGTGTACTTAGTATCCTATAACGATTTTCCTTTGAGTGATTGACAAATTTGATGCGCAACTTTTGTTTAAGCAATAGATAATGAAAGTGAAAGCAGAAGAATATTTTTGCTTAAAAATATTTTTTCCAAAAGTCTCTTTAAATGTTGAATGAATGAGAGTATTTATAGTTGTAGGGTTTTAGGTAGATTAGGCAATGGGCCGTGCTGGGCCGGCACGCGGGCCGGCCCATCGTGCCTTCCCCCAAAATTGGCCCGGCCCAGGCACGGATATTGGGCTCCTCGGGCCGTGCCGTGCCAGGCCCACTAATCCAAACCTACGCCGCGGCCCGCTCAAGGCACGGCCATTTTCGTGCTCGGGCCGTGCCTGGCCCATGGGCTTTTCGTGCCTTGTCCGTGGGCCGGCCCATGTGCTTTAATATTTTTTTTATTTAAAAAAACGTTATATAATTGATATATTTTTAGTACTTTTTGTTTAATAAATAATGATTAATGGTTTAAATATATATTTTATTAAATAATTCCAATTTTTCCTACTCCAATAATCCTGCCCTTCTTGTTATCTCCAAAGGTGACCTTGCCACCAAAAAAAGGCTCTAGGGAAAGAAAAAGATTTTTGTCTCCTGTCATGTGCCTCGAACATCCACAGTCGAGATACCATAGATTATTTTCTTTCACCACTTCCTGCATATGAATCAAATAAGGCTTTTAGGTACCCAAGCTAAGTTGGGTCCTTTATGGTTAGTGACTCTGTAAATTTGATCCTTCCTAACTCATACTTGTCTTATTATTCTTTTGGCTTTAACATAGGGTTGTCTTGGTCTTTGTCTAGGAAATGGAACATGAGATACTTTAGGCTTTGTCCTAGTGTTATGAACTTTAGACTTAAATGTATGTTTTCGATTCTCATTCATTTTGTTTGATTTTGGAGGAAGAGATGAGTAATCGAAAGCCATATAATAAGTACACATAAACTCATTATTACGTTCTTCATTGTTGTCAGATTCATCTATAGTCGAGACATCATCTTCAACTATGAAATCACAAGATTCAACAGATTCGACATTCTTTTGCTTATCCAAAGCAAGTTTGACACAATTGACTTGAATATGTCCAAGAGAACCACAAAGTAATTGCAAATCAAATATTCTGGAAGGTTGACATATTTTCTTTTTCTGAAATCACGATCAGAAGGATTGGATTTGCATTTATCATGGTCTCTACGGCTATAGCATTCATGACCAAGTCCCATCTTCATGTTATTATCAGATTGTTCGGTAAGGAAGTTTAAAACTTTTGTGCTTCCTTCCCACTTATCATGAACTTTTCGTGCATGTAAGAGTAATTCTTTCAAGGACTCGATTTCTTTTTCACATTTCGAATGATCTACACTCGAATCCTTGGAAGAGTTACCTTTCTTAATATCTTCACGATATTTATCAAAACGTTCATTCAAGATACGTTTCTCATTATCATGTTGCTCTCTAAGTTTAGACATGTTGTATTTGGCTTCTTCTAATTGTTTAGAAAGAAATGTAATTTCTTTCTTGTGTTCGGAAACCACACTATTTTTGCCATCCAATTCAGATTTTAAAATCTCATTGACTTTCTTCAGCTCAGAAGTTCTAGCATCACTAGCTATAACTTTAGCTTGAATATTCTTAATGTTGAGTTTTAGTTCCGAAGTTATAACATCACTAGCCTTAACTTTAGATTCGAGAGCGTTTTTCTCAGCATTTGTCATGTCCGAAGTTATAGCTGAAGTAGCTGTAACTTTAGATTTGAGCTTTTGGCTTTAGCTTTCAGAAGTTGGTTTTCCTCAGCAATGTCTAGGATTTGTTCCTTAAGGTCACTTAACTCTAGACTTTGTTCATGACAATGATCAAGGGTTTGTTCAAAATACTTAATTAAAGCACTCTTAGAAAGTTTCTTAACTTGCTTTTTGAGTTCAAGAAAACTTACCTCTTCATCATCGTCTGAGTCTGAATCTCCAACAAGACACGTCTCAGCATTGGAATTATCACTTTCATTATCGCTGTCGGTGATTAGGTCAAGACTAACGTTTCTTAGGCAAAGATTGACAACTTCTTCTTCTTCTTCGGACTCGTCATCTTCAGCGTCCAAGTCTCCCCAACAAGAAGCCATCATGACTTGATTGAACTCCTTCTTTGTTTTGTCACGTTGATTTTTGTCTTTAATTTTCTTCCATGTAGGGCAATCTTTGATCATGTGATCACTATCACCACACTTGAAGCATCCACGATTTAAGAAAGACCCTTTTGACTCAGAAGTTTTCTTGGGAGTTTGCTTTATTTTGTTATTTGTTTTATTTTGATTTCGATTGAGGAAATTTTTCTTAAATCGTTTTACAAACAACACAGTTTCATCTTCAATATCTGAAGAATCATTCTTTTTGCTAGACTCAGCTTTTAAGGCCATTTTCTTGCTTGTACCAAAGATCCTCCTTATCCCGATTGAGTAATCTCGTGAGCCATTAAGGTTCCGAGTAGCTCTGATAGGATAACGAAGTTAGGTCCTTACATTCTTCTATAATGGACACTTTATGTCTCCATCTCGAGACATACTTCTAAGAATTTTCCTAGCAATTTCCTGAGTCGAATGTTCTTCCTAAATTCTTTAACTCATTAATGATACTAGAAAAGCGAGAGGACATGCTGTTAACTGACTCGTTTTGCTCCATGGCAAACAACTCGTATTTTCGCATTAGTAATGTCATACGTTTCTTTTTGACAACAGAGGTTCCCTCATAGGCTAATTCTAGACCATCCCATATTTCCTTGGCAGATGAACTGGTTGAGAAATGATCGAATTCGATTGGAATCATACCATTTTGCAACAAACTTATTGCTTTTGAATTCTTCTCAGCCTTTTTATAATCCACCTCAATATAATCCTCTTCCTTGTTTTCGACGGTAGTGCCATCAGTAGTTGCAAGTAAGATCTTATTAGGACCATTCTTGATAATCAACCAGCACTCCTAATCGTTACCCTTAATGAAATGGGTCATCATATTCTTCCATAAACCATAGTTCGTCCCATTGAATATAAGGACACTTAAGGTGTTTGGAATCCATTTGATAAAAATTAAATGCAGCGGAAAAACGATAAATAAACTTAAAAAAAAAAAGATCAGACTCTAGCGGTTAGGCTATCAAGAGCACGAGGCTCTGCTACCAATTGTGGAGTCTATTGATCGAATACGAAAGAGAGGGGGGGGTGAATTGAGTATTAAAAATCTAACCCTACTTTTTCGAAATATATGATAAATAATTAATTACTTGATTTTATGAATTAAAATCAACTAAATAATTATTTCAAGCAATATAAAAATTATGAAAACAATAAAATAGAGAGAGAGACACATGATTTTGAAGCGGTTCAGTTCCACAAGTCGAAACCTACGTCCACTATTCTCGATTAATAATTTTTAGTACCTTTCTACGAATTACAAAAATTATCAATCCACTCGTATAATCAACACTATGATTATAACTCAGATTGAGTATCGCTAAATACTCTAGTTTTGCTTCTTACGTTAATAAGAAAAGTACAACGATAAATACTTATCTCACGTTAATGAGTGAGTATAATATACTTGTGTACTTAGTATCCTATAACGATTTTCCTTTGAGTGATTGACAAATTTGATGCGCAACTTTTGTTTAAGCAATAGATAATGAAAGTGAAAGCAGAAGAATATTTTTGCTTAAAAATATTTTTTCCAAAAGTCTCTTTAAATGTTGAATGAATGAGAGTATTTATAGTTGTAGGGTTTTAGGTAGATTAGGCAATGGGCCGTGCTGGGCCGGCACGCGGGCCGGCCCATCGTGCCTTCCCCCAAAATTGGCCCGGCCCAGGCACGGATATTGGGCTCCTCGGGCCGTGCCGTGCCAGGCCCACTAATCCAAACCTACGCCGCGGCCCGCTCAAGGCACGGCCATTTTCGTGCTCGGGCCGTGCCTGGCCCATGGGCTTTTCGTGCCTTGTCCGTGGGCCGGCCCATGTGCTTTAATATTTTTTTTATTTAAAAAAAACGTTATATAATTGATATATTTTTAGTACTTTTTGTTTAATAAATAATGATTAATGGTTTAAATATATATTTTATTAAATATTAGTGTACTTTTTGTTTAATAAATGATAATTAATGGTTTAAATATATATTTTATTAAATATTAATGTATTTTTTTGTTTAATAAATAATGATCAACGGGTCATTCTTCGTGCCGGGCCGTGCCAAGCCCGTCGTGCCTTGTCCGTGCCGGGCTCCACCGTGCCTGGGCCGTGCCGTGCCTAGGCACGGATTTTTGAAGAAAATCGCGCCGGATCCTGTCTCAAGCCCAGTCGTGCCGTGCCCGTGCTTCATCGATTTTCTCACCGGGCCGTGTCGTGCGGTGCCATGGGCCGTGCCTGGCCATGCCGCCCACCGACCCGCGGCCCTTTATGCCAACTCTAGTTTTAGGGAGCAAAACCCGAGACGACTTGATGAGCAAGTCGACGGCTCCTAGGGTTTCGGCCGGACCTAGGGTTTTCCTTGGGTCCAATTCGGCCTCCTCTATCCCACAACAAATCGAGATAAAACTTAAATGAAACCCTAGGTTGCATGACGACATACATATCGTATTACAAACCAATAGTTCGTTCAATTTAAATTCTAATTAAATAATTCCAATTATATAAATACTCTTTCATTTTTATAAAACATTTAAAAATATATTTTCCAAAAATTAACGCATCATTTTTGTCTAGCCGTAAAGTTAAAACTGTGAGGTCATAACTTTACTAATATTTATCAAACAAAGTAAAACCATTACCGGATGACGACCTATACTATCTAATCTTCGGAAGATCTTCAGTACATGAATCGTCTCTTCACAAGTCTCTCATCTTGAGTCTCGTGATTGGTTTCTGATCTTGATCTTTCTTGAATACAACGATCAAGTGTTCTTTGAAGTTGTACCTTCTTGGTCCAAACTTCAAGCTTGCATCTTCGAAGTTGTACCTCATTGGTCCAAACTTCAAACTTGCGTCTTTGTAATTGTTCCTTTCTATATTAAGACTTGAGCACACAATTACACGCATATGTTTATAATATTAAGTTCACATACAAATCATTACTGTCATTATCAAAACAATTAATTAGGACTAAAGGTCCAACACATTTCTTTTACTTACCTTAATAATTGTGTATTGTAAACTAGCTAGTGGAATGAAGGGGGTAACATTTTCATTTGTTTTCTTGACATAGTTGCTCAAAATTATTCGTTGATGCGAAAATTAAGCCTCACGGAGAATTATTTTTAAAATATTAACAAAGCATACTATTCATTAATAATTTGTTACTTCCTCCGACCCATATCAACGGATGATCTAAGCTAAAGGTAACGTTTCTTATTTGACCCACAACATTACGAGGAGGGTTTCTCTTCATTTCCTAAAAAGAAATGGAGAGGCCATTTCCTTTCGGTGGTCCAGATCTATTCTGGCATTATCAAACAGCTCAAAATTAATGGGTAAAAATAAAGGGATAATGAGGTTTGATAGAAAAAATATTATTAAATGAGTTTAAAAGAGGAAATGGAGAGAAAGAAATGGAGATGATCCATTTTGCAACATCTCCCCTACTACTAAGAAAATAAAATTCTCAAGTAGTTTTCCCGCCTAACTTACACTACTTTTTGATGGGCCAATCTAAGTTGGGCCGTCGACTTTTAATAAATCAAATTTGCTTTTGCGTCAAGTCTAATGTATGACTAGTTTGAATGCCCGTGCGTTGCAACAGGGTAATTAACTTATTTATAATGCAAAAAAAAACGTTATAAGCGTTTATTGTTTACATTATATGTCTAATGATTTGTTTACATATTATTAAAATATCTCTTTCAAAAAAAAAAGATTAATATATACGTGGGTTAACTCTTATTTATAATTATATAATCACCCTACCTTATATTAATCTTTCGATGTGGAACAATTCTACTATTTATAAGTAATATGTTCACAAAAATTGGATTTTTTTTTCTGATGTGGGACAATTCTAATATTTATACGTAATATATATTTATCAAACCTGCATTATTTTTCAATGTGGGACAAATAACATACTCAGAATTACACCATCTTTTTTGCACTTAGTTCGACATCCAACCAGAGATCTTAGTTCGACATCCAACCAGATCTCGAATACCTAATACAGACAATTGCTACTCATTATATCTAATAGTTATATTTAAATTTAGTAATATGATCAAGTACTCTCCATTAATATTTGTACGTTGTTTTTCTTCAAAAAAAAAATTAAAATAATTGAGATACGGAAATTTTCCGTAGTACCCCTTAGTTTTGTTAGATTTTCCATGTTACCCTTACTTTTAAAAATCTGCCCATGGTACCCTTGAGGTTCCATTTTTTTGCCCATGGTACCCTCTAATGTAAAGGCTGTTAAATGAACGTTAAGTTTGATGGCGTGACAATAAAATAACAATTAAAAAATAATACCCCTTTTATTGTTTTATTGGTACGGATATCTCTCTTTTAAATGCAAATTTAATTAACTATATCATTATAACATTGGAAATTTCTCATGGTAACCTTGAACTTTGATAGATTACACATGCTACCATTATTGACGTTTGTTTTCTATTTTTTTATCATAATTAAAATATATGCAAATGATAAGAACCTATACTCTAATGATAGAATATTTTTTAACACAATTCTAATTATATTATTTAAACATTGTATATTTACGGATTTACCACACCTACATTATTTTTCAATATGGGTCATATAAATTCTATAGGTAGAAAATATAATGATATAAACTTTTAAGAGCTCTAAAAGACAATACTTTTTGGGTTGATGCCTAAGTTCCAAGGATGCTCATAGAATCACCCACCTTATGCTATATTTTGATGTGGGAAAATTCTATTTTTTATATGTAGTATATTTATCACACCTATATTATTTTTCAATGTGGGAGATATAACATACTATGAAATACACCATCTTTAAAATGTGCAAATTATATGAAATCTATATATACTCTAATGATAGCATTTCTTACCATGAATCTAATAATATTATTTTCATAATTTTTTTACCGACATTATTTTGTCAAATGAAATTTAAAAGTTTTTATATGAAAATTAGAAACATCACTTGAATATAAAATAAGAAATACATAGTATATATTATAATAACTAAAAGATTTTCCAAACATTAACTTAGGTTAGAAATCATTATTATAAATACTTAAGGGAATCAAAAGATTTTGGGTTATGATTTCTATTTATAATCATAAGATCACCATGCCTTACGGTAATCTTCCGATGTGGGACAATTTTAATATTTATACATAGTATATTCACCACACTTACGTTACTTTTCAATGTATGACAAATAACATACTAACTACTAAGTACACCATTTTTTTTGTACTTACTTTGAGATCAACCCGATTTAATAATGAGAAAATACAATACAATACAATATACACTCTAATGATAGCATTTTTTTGTCACAATCTAATTATATAATTTTCATACGATATTTTTTTTCAAATGAAATATAAAGTTTTTATATCAAAATAATAAACATCACTTTAATATAATATAGAAACTGTATATATATGGGACATTTCTATTATTTATATATAATATATTCACAACACCTACATTATTTTTCAATGTGAGACATATAACATACTAAAAAGTCTATATCTTTTATATCAAAAAAATTTTTGGATTAATACCTAAATTTCAAGGATGTCTCCCATTTATATTTATAGAATCACCCTACCATATACTATTATTTTAATGTGAGATACATAATTTAATTATTTAGACGTAGTATGTTCATAATGCCTACATTATTTTTCAATGTGAAAGATATAACATACCAAGAAATACATGTCTCTTCTTAAAAAACCACTATTGTATACATATTATTTTTCTTTGAAGGTAAAAACCACTTAGTCTCGATCATTAGATATGGATCTCTACATCGTACATATAACGACTCATTAAAGCTCTATTACTGCATTCAGAAGACAACCATTAGTAAAATCTTTAGTTTTGTATTGTGTCAGGAGACTACCATTAGTAAAACCTTTTATTTTTATTCTTAACTCTTTCCCGAGTAATTCCCAACGATTTCCACTTTGTTTTTATATCATATCGTAGATAACGATAGAAAATCTTAAGAGCTCTTTAAAACAATATTTATGAGACTCAAAAATATTTGGTGGATACATAAGTTCCAAATATGCATCCTATTTATAATCATAGGATCACATCACCTTATACTAATCTTTCGATGTGGGACAATTCTACTATTTATATGTAGTATATTCACCACACCTACTTATTTTTCAATGTGGGACAAAACATACTAAAAATTATACAATTTTACGTATTAAGAAGTACACCATCTTTAACATGTGCAAATAATATGAAATTTATACTCTAAGGATAGCATTTTTTAACACAAAGCTAATTATATTATTTTCATATTTTTTTTAACGATATTTTTTTGCCAAATGAAATGTAAAAGTTTGATATAAAAATTGGAAATATCACTTGAATATTATTTAGGAAATATACATATTATAATAATTAAAAGATTTTTGACTTTATTTTTTACATCAAAAATTTTACTTTCCTAAATTGATTTTTGATGATGTGGACGCTCTCAGATCGCTCGAAAAAACTCTCTTTTATATATATACTAGATTTAATGCCCGTGCGATGCACGTGCCACTTGTTAGAATCTCTTATAACTATTTTTAGTTATAATACAGATTTAATTATTTATACATTAAGAGATTCTAAATGCTTTGTCAAATGCAAAAATTAAAGGAAATACTTTCAAAATATAACTTTCGAAATAAGCCAGCTATTAATATAAATTTCTCTATTTACCCATTTATGGTGCACTTATATAGAATAAACTTTCGGAAGAATAGATTTTGTTTTGAGAAATGCAAAAACGAAGTTTATAGTTGGTAAGCAAGTAAAAAAAATAAGCTAGAGAATTATACGTAGTAATGACAAAAGGAATTTGTTCCCATCATGTAAGAAAAACTTATAGCCTTAACCTACCATTCGTAAGTTATTATTGAAAACTTGAAGATGCATTGGGTTTATATGCACAATCAACTGTTACATTAATTAATTTTATCTCAATGTCTAAAAGCAGTGGCGGATCCAGGTTTTGAGTAAAGGGGGACATTTATACATTAAAATTCAAATATCGTCTTGATTTTATGGTTCTATTTTGTTTTTTGTGTTTGTGTTTATGTTGTTTCTGTCTCTGGGTTGTGTTTATCGTCTTTTTTTTTTTTTTTTTTTTTTTTTTTTTTTTTTTTGTCACGTGTGGGCACGTGCCCTCACTGCCCCCCCCCCCCCCCCCTCCAAATCCGCCCCTGCCTAAAAGCGATAATATATGATTAAATGGACATAATATATGTATATAAAAGACTCAAAAAGGTTTAATTTGTTCTTTGGTGAAGGCGGAAAGCTTCATGTTGCTTCTTGGCCATCAATCCTCAAATCTCAAGCATACTGTGCTACTGTAATATCTACGGGCAAAAAAAAAAAAAAAAATACGGGATACAAAATTATGTTCGCAAGAAAAGGGCATATAATCAATAGTTTTAGAGTCCTTAATTTAACAAATCAATAGTTTGAATCCTATTGAAACTAAAATTGGTCAATAAAGAGTTCTTAATTTAACTATAGTATTAACTGTAGAATACATTTGTGATATGATTATATATATTGTGAAATTCCTTGCAAAATATATTGCATTAATGCTCTATACTCTCCAAGTCTTAATAGGTACTCATGTAGGCATAATGGTTACGTAAAATCTTATGGTCAAAATATAATTAAGATTTTAGGTTAGTTCCTATATTTTATAGAATTTGACTCCTACCATCTTTTATACCTCATGATAACAATCGAATGGGCATAGGGAGTAACCAACTTCTACACTCGATATACTTCTTTATAGGCATGATAGCAATTGGAGTACAAAAGTAATCATATATAAGTCTATATAATTTAAAAGACATTCTTAATAAGAGGGTGTAGTTATCGACTTACCGTCAATATCATCGATGATAGTAAATAATGTCTATCCTGTATTGTGTCCTGAAAAAAATATAACGACATTAGATCTCACTTCATAAATCTACAGTAAGAATTCCAGAATTATAACGGCATTAGATCTCACTCCATAAAAATACAGTAAAAGTGACAAAACTCTCTTTTCCTCACCAATATGAGACAATTGGAAACACTTCAAAGGCAAAAAGCCCTTATATTTTCCAACATCACGAAAGTTGCAAAATGGAAGAAAAAACAAACTTCAATGAATAGATGATAGTTTGAATCATCATCGATTTATTTTTCTAATACATATCAAGATGCAAACACCAAATATAGTGTTACCCAAGTAAAAACAAACCGAAATAAGTACGCAAATAAATAAATCAACAAAAAGCTTGAAGAGATAATACTCCTTTTGTTTAGGACTTTTCACGTTTCGAGACACTCAATACTGTTTTCAATATATCTCAAAATTTATGATTAAATATTTATATAAGAGAAAATATAATCATGTGAAATTTTATTTGATTTATCGTCGTAAATATTTTATGAATACAAATTTATAAATTTTTAATGATGTGGAACTAAAAATATCTACGTTGCAAAACACGTCTTGAGTAATAAAGCCAATGTAATCTTGTCAATGTAACCTTTGGTGTAGATATTAGAGAGTACTCCGTATTAGATAAGGGAAAATAGACATTAATATAAATAATTGTAGCAAGAGTTATTACGTACTTTATAGACTAACAAAGTTACGAACCAATAAGTTAGCTTGTACGTGCTTGTTTATTTGGTCACCGCTACTTTCACTTCAAGTTTCCGACTTTCGTAGCCTGCATTACCCATATTGGCTTCCTACAAAAACAATTTGAGGAGATTATTAGCAAAATTCATCGATCATGCCCATAGTCAATACAAACAACAGATGCAATGATTATAAATAATGTGCAATAATGTCAATATAGTTTAGGCCAACATGTGTAAATCTCAAATTGGTGTGAGCGATAGTGCTTGCTCATCCTTTATATAGCCTTATAAAGTTTGGTAGAAGACTCCAATTATGAATCAAATACTATCTTATGTACATAGGCAGAGAAGAAACTATATCAACTCCGTTATTTATTTTAAAGAAATTCAATCAATATCTTTTGTTTAAATTCTTATATTTAAACAATATCTTTCAGATTTTTTTATTTATTTTAATTTTAAGAAGTTCGGAAAATTTGGACTCTCTGTAATCGCTCGAAAAAAGCTTCCTTTATTAATAGAGATAAATATAGATTTGAATCAATTGAAAACCTATACATGGAAACAAATGTATGCTTTGACTTTTCAAATAAATGCAATCCTATACATGGAAACAACCTCTCAAATTATGCAATCTTTACAATATTATCCCGAAAATATGCAATCACAATCAATTACCCCCTAATATATTATGCAATTTTACAACATATCAATTGCACTCTCGAATTATGAAATCTTTATTTTAGTAATATGGAGTATATGGAGTATGGAGTCTTTTTTAAATAATGTATAACAATTTTTATGTATTTTCTTATAGAGGAAATAGAAAGTGAAAATGTTAGTTTTAATAATTTGTAAATTGTCTTCTTAGACGCGTAGTATATTATTTTTACCAGTTTTCTTAATAAGGCTAATAGATTTTTTAACTAGATTTTACATCTAACTTAATTTCATAAATTAGTTCCCCTTATCGATTTAACATTATAGTGTTATTATTAATAGTAAACTTTCTTTTCTATCTACTTACTATAATTATATTTAGTATATTATAACATTAAATTAAAAGTAGCTTTAATTTATGCAAATAATTTTATTAAAAGTTCCTCTTTATAAATTTCATCTTAAAAATACCGTGCTATAGCACGGGAACTACACTAGTTACCAAATACTCCGTATTACTTATACTCATTTGTTATTTACCCAAAACGCCTTTACATAACCCATCAATTACATGGCATACCTATTTTTCCTCTCTTTACCCCTCGGTTTTCCACTTTTTAAAATTCTCCACTTTCCCTTATATTACCCAAAAAATTATCCACTTTCCGTTATATTACCTTTGATTTGAGTCGGAGTATGTACATTACCTAGTACTCCCTCCAGTTCATACCAAACTCCCCATTACCCTTGTTAGTAAAAAGCTTGATCACATGGTCCTTATTATTACCATATCTATTTACACAATTTGTCTTCAACTTTATTCTTATAACTTGTGGGGTTTCAATATTCATTACCCCATTTTATCCTTACTTTTTCCTGGTTTGTTTTGAGTTTTTTTAAAAATGTGCCATAAGAGCATGTGTTAATAACCTTAATATAATAAGATTGACAACATATTCTAATGAGATATTCAAGTATAAACTCATTGTTACCATAATTAGTGAGAATATATTGTTAATCTTATCATATTGGGGAGGTTATTAACATGTGCCCTTATGACACATTTTAGAAAAAAATGTTTTTTAAAATTGTGAAAATCTATATGGGAAGTTTGGTATGAATTGGAGGAAGTATAATCTAATTCGAAAAAATATTGAAGCAAAATCCCATTAATTTGGTGATAAAATCTCACTAATTTCGTACCAAATCCCCCCTTAATTAGGTCTATATCCTAAATTCCTAATATGTCATTGTCCCTAGAATGATGAGCATATGAGCTTGACTTCCATTTTCCTCAACGACCTCTATAACATTTTCTCAATTTCTCTTCTAAACCCACATACTGTATATCATCATATCGAAATTTTGGGAAGGGATTAAAATAGTGAAATGGAGAGCATAATTAAGAAGCTTAGAGATTTGGATGCATACCCTAAAATTAATGAGGATTTCTACAAAAGAACTTTCTCTGGTGGGATTATCACCATTCTTGCTGCTTTCATCATGTCCTTGCTCTTTTTCTCTGAGTTCAGTATGTTTTTCTTCTTCATTTTCCTTCAAAGTTATTGCCTTTTTAAAATTTCCAGTTTTCTGCTCAATTTTTTGCTGTTGTAATTTGGCAGTGTATTGTTCAGCCAGTATAGTTTAGCTGTTTTTGATAAAAAGATGAGCATTTGTTAGGATGGCTCTTCTGAAAAATTGCACTCGATTAGTTACGAATTCGGTATGTCGAATATCGTGTAAAAACTTGTATATGTTTAGGTTTAGCTGACTTTATGACCTTATAAAGATCCATTCTTTGTGAATGTACTATCAAGGATTAGAGCAGGAAATCCTTGTGTGAAACACTGAAAGACCCTTTTTGTTTTCGGCTTTTAGCTGTCAGCACTCAGCAGTGATGGACCAAGGTTTCTATGTTTGGGAGATAAAACATAGATTGAATATTTGTTAGTCGTGCTTAGTCACCTATTAGTCGAGTTGGAATAAGTTTCATTGACTAGCTTGAGCAATTGCACTGGACATTTAGGGTGTGTTTGGACTTTAGATTGAGGGATTTGGATGGAAAGGAAATGGAGGGACAGTAGGGGATTTAACATCCCTTGTTTGGATACCAAATAAGGGTGGAGGGAAATAGAAGGGAAGGGATTTGGAGGGAGCCATCCCCTCCTCTAAGGCAAATCAAAATCCTTCCAACATGGGAAAGATTTGGAAGGAAATGGTATCCAAACAACCACATCCCATTCTCCCTCCCCTTCTCTCCCACCCCTTTCCTTCCCCTTATCCCCCTCCCCTCCCTTTCCCTCCTATTTTTCTATCCAAACAAGCCCTTATGTGCTGGGATTTGTATGCTGTAACAGTTGACAATGGTTGAATTTTGTGAAAGTGGCTTTGTGGTTGTGGATTTAGTCCTTTAGTTTATTGCTTTTTCCAGAACTGAGTTTCGAATTGGTTGGCTCTATTTGCTGATATTGAGAAATGTATGAATAGCCGTGGGTTGATTTGTGAGGCTTTCAAACACATCAGGACCTATGTCATGGTCTTGAGAGCCACAGTGATGCATTTTTTTCCTGTGTCATGTTTAGTCAGTAGCAGTTCCTTTACTGTTGTAGGACTGTAGTATCATGTTTAGTCAATAGCCGTGGCTTGAAATCTCACCTTGGTGTAGTATTATGTATTTTAGCTCAAGCCATACCTTTTTTCACTTGCAGTGTGAGTGTTATCGTTCTAACTAAGTTGTGGCATTCAAAGGCCTCACTTCACTTTATGAATTGTGAATAGATTGTTTGGTTAGTTGCGGTAATGAGCCAGATAATGATACAACATAAGAGCATTTTCTTGTGAGGAAACAAAATAAGGCTTGCATTCATCTCATTTCCTACTGTTGGTTCAGCTCATGCTTTAGGAGGATAAACAAGGAACTGTTGGTTATATGGGTGTCCTAGGAGTTGAAACTAAGTATTTCTCAACTCAATCAACAAAAACTTAGCGGCACACCATCATTTAGGAAAGCTGAAATATATTAAAGTCCCCCCAAGTTCCAACGACAATGAAAAAAAGCCTAGAAATGGCAGTGTTTGTATAGTAGTGAACTGAATTTTCTATCAGCAGGTGTTGATTATCAAAATCGCACTATCAGTGTTGATATATAATCATTTTATGGAATCGTTCCTTCGTTATCTATTTAACTATGAATATGAATTGAGAGGATTAAAACTAGGTAACTCGATTTGTTTTTGGGAGTGTTTTAACTCATGAAAAAAGGCAATTCTTTTTCCTCCGCAATGATTGCAAAAGATAAGAAGAGGATACATTTAACTTTGTCAGATATTGTTGGAAATTTTTGTGGCAGTAGTAAAAAGGATGCGGAATTTTTTAATCTGGGGTTTAGAATTTTAGGATCTGTGATTTTGACTGTGTTGCATCAACATTATGATAGATTTGGAATTACTCCAAGTCTCCAATGGACATTCTAGAAAATAGTGTGACTAACTTGTATATGCCAGAGCCAAACATTCCTTTATTCCAGTTTATAGTCATGACTTATGTTTCTTGTTTGTGTGAACTATTGGTTGAGGTATAAGTGTGATTTATTGGTTGAGTTATAAGCGTGATATGCTACTCGCTTGGCTTATTTATCAATCTTTTAGTGTTTTAATCTTGTACTTAACCACTTACACTGGGCTCTACTTGCAACACATGCAGGGTCATATCTCCATACTGTTAAAGAGACCACACTTTTAGTGGACACATCTAGAGGGGGAACTCTGCGCATTAATGTTAGTAATTTTGTCTGCCTATCTAATTTGTTACTTTGAATCTTGATGTTAATGAGCTGTCAAGGTTGCAACGTTTGCTTCATCTCCAAGAATTTTGACATTGCCTTTTTTTTTTTTATTTTTTTTAAAAAAATATGTGTTTTCTCTCCTTTTATGCTAGACTTTACAGTTTAACCCAAGCTTTAATTTTTTTTGATCTCGGAGTATAATTTGGGCTATGGCTTCTTTTATCATCTCTAGCCGGTTATTACCTATGTTACTTCGTCTCTTCAATTTTAGGACGGCACAATAGTCTGACACTTCTAGGAGAGCTAAACTAGTGGGGTTCGCACTCAAAAGTAGAGGAGGAGAGTTTATAAAGTATTTAATATTATTATATTTAATGATTTGAAGTCTTATTTGTTAAATTTATTTCCATACTTTTAAAAAAATAAAGGACTTCAAGTTTAGAAGTGCATTTTCGCTTTGAAGATGTGCCTCCGCATCTTTATCCTCATTTTAGGATAGGTTCCCATGTCTAAAATTTTAATCATGCCAAGTCCGACACTTGGTATGTACCCTTGTACGATTTAAATTGTGAAGGCATAAGGCGCACGGTTGCGCAAGGTGCGCGCCTTATAAACACGAGGCACATTTATTATATAATGAACATTTATATTTTAGAATAAATTTTTGTGCAACAATAGTCCCCCCTTTTTTTAAAAGAAGGCTAACATTAATTTGTAAGTGCAAATTAAGCACTGGGGGAAGAAGAGAAAAGTAAAATAAAAAATTTTGGAAAAAAACATAGGATTTAATTATAATACGTCTCTAGGGCGCCTTGGTGTGCCTCGGGTGCGCTTCACTAGTTGCACCTTGTGTGCTTGGGTGCGTCTCATGCGCCTTTTGGATCCAATGTGCCTCAGACACCTTGAGGCGATTTGGCTTGCGCCTCCGTGCACCCCGTTTTTTAAACTAAGGTGTAGCTTTTTTAAACTAAGGTGTACAACATTCGCACCCAAGTTAGAGTAACGTAGGTTATTACGCATTTTTTTTCTATATATTTAGCGTCTTCCCGTGGAGATTGTCATTTATTCGTACTTCATTTTGCTTGTTAATTGCAGTTTGATATTACTTTTCCAGCAGTTCCTTGTACGATTCTCAGTCTTGATGCTGAAGATATTAGTGGAGAGAGGCACTTTGACATAGTACGTGATTTACAAAAACCTCTGTTTTTCAACCATTCTGCGTTTTTCTTTCTTCTGAGAATTATGCTGCTTTGCTTACTTGTAGAGACATGACATCACCAAAAAGAGAATTGATGTCCACGGGAATGAAATTGAAGCAAGGAAAGATGGCATTGGAGCCCCAAAGGTTATAAGACCACACAATCCTCTCTCGTCCTTCTGTTATTATGAAAATATTTAGTGAGCTACAACCTGCTACACAGTTGTGATCATCTTCATGATTCTATTGTAGGACTTCTTTTAAAATCATTTTATAAGTAGTCTTCATTTTCACGTCCCACCAATTAATATCTTGGTTGTTTGTCTTAATCAACTCGGTATTATCATGCTGTAAATTTGATTTGACATGAAGTGGGTGATCATTAATACCTCAGATTTATGGGGAGATTTATCAAGATTTAAGGCTTTCAATGAGTGCTTAATTAAATTGATTGTACATTTGTACCACTCATACCCATTAAAGTCTTTTTTTCTTTTTCCTGCAAGCCCATGTGTATAATACTCCACTGTTAAGGATGCTTGATGGAGGGTAGTATTGGGGTGATACCCTGGAAATTTTCTTAGGGCGAGCACGAGTGAGGCCATATTGCGCGGGAAGGACCTGTACTGGTCTGTGATGTCACATTGTCACCTACTAAAATTTTTCCAGAATAAGCTCTGTGGGTATATTTTACTAGACAGAGCCGAAGAAGAGAGTCAAGAGACAAAAGGAAAAGGGTGATACAGTGAGAGGGAGGAATACATCTATATCTTCTTTTTTCTTCTCTCAATATTGTTAGCGATGGATATATATTTACATTCCAAATTTTGAGTGTAGAGGTTCACTAACTATCTCTTTGAAATCTCAAGGGTTTTGAATGTGAGCATTTTTGGGGAAGGACTAAACTAATCGGTCTTTGCAGTGTCCACGTCTTCTTTTGATATTATAACTTAGACTATTTGGAAAAAGGCATTTTATGGATTGACCTTTACATCATCCATATCCTAGCCGACACGATATATTATCAAAAACAGAGTTTATTGAGGATGACTGTTTCTGTCACTAAGAAAGATGCTCACTGACAAACTGTATATCTTAAAAGGAGTTGAATATGTAAGACGCCTAAGTGCTTGGATGATGCAAAGTTGATCATATTTAGACCTTAATGTTTCACCATAACCCAATATCTCACTATTGAAGTATTGTGTAGGTTTAATCATATAACAGTGCCTTACTCAAGTTTGGATAGTGTTTCAAATATACACCATTGTCATGTGCCAGCAATATTTGTCTTTTTTTCTGCCAACAGTTTCTACTTGTTACTTTCTCTTATTATCTGTTCTGTGTCATAGGTCTTTGCTCCATACACTAACCACAATATTATATTCATTTAATTACTTTCTTTTGCAGATTGAGAAGCCTTTACAGAGGCATGGTGGTAGGCTTGAACACAATGAGACATACTGTGGTTCATGTTATGGAGCAGAAACGGTAGTTCTCTTTGTCTACCATCTCTGCTAATGTATGTTACGATTCCTGATTATGTTTTTGAAAGTCGAATTTGGGTTTCAGATATTTATTGAATGAACACCCTTTCTCAAGGGATCATTGCATGCGTTTTCTTAGATGTGGACCTGAGGTTCAGTGGCATTCATCCCTAAATCCCTACTATATGGTTATATATTTTTGTAAATACATAAATATTGAATAATTTCCTACTTTAACTTACTTCGATATACTTCCATCTTCTTTCCATTTTTTTTATTGTTTATCCCCACTTCACTTTGATGGTTCCATAAGACGATCCGTGTTAGCCTACGCCCTACCCAATTTGCTTGGACTAAGGTCTTGTTTGTTGTCTTACATTTTGGAACATCAGTTGTTCTTAAGTGCCTTAAATGCAAACCTATTCCGAATTGTCAAGTCGTCATATGAGGATATTCATGCTTTCATCACTGTCCATCTTGTTCTAGTGATAGTGGAACTTATCGACCAACCACAATGGCTCGGTTCAAACCCCAGTGCGGGCATTTTTTTTGCTAATTATGCTTTGAGTTGCCACAATCATCTATTCGTGCTTAAAAATGAAAGTAAACAACCTTTTTGTGTTAGGGGGATCAACCCCCACTCATTTGAGTGGAAAAACAATCTTTAACCACTTTGATAAACATTACTTGGCGTCTGTGGGAATTGTCAATTTATTTAAATCTACATTTCAAGGCCTAAAGTACAGTTCTCCCTCTCCCTTCTTAATTGATTAAGTCTCTTGTAAAACTGTTATTACAATAAAATATTGTTGAAACCATCTACGAAATACTTTGATGCCCTTATCACCCAATCATGATAGTTGGTAGAAGTTACTTTAGTGGAGGTAGTTAAGTAAAGTAACACATAGTTTTACGATAATAATTGAGTAAAACCGTCTACACAAGAATTATTGCTCTAAATTTCAGTTATATCTATGAGGTCTTATTTGTAGAATCTATGATTTATTTTGAAATTCCTTAATTTCTGTCAACAATATTTTAAACAATTACGTATATAAAGAAGTTTCAGAACTTTTTCCGTTAATATTTTTCAAGTTTCAAAGGTAATAATATACAATGGTGAGTTTGTACATTTATTATGGATTTCTACTTTTGATAGTGTGAATTAATCATACTGATAAAAAAATCGGTATCGTGATAGAGGATATAGCAACCTAGTTACAATGAGAAAAAAAATTGTGCCCCCTAAGACCGAAATCCTGTGTCCGGACTGACTAGAGGTGGCAATGTAAAAGATCTGAAGTTATGGAACTGCCTCGAAAATTCTCTGTGAAGGTTGAAGATGCATATCATGCAGATTTAGGGTGGCAAAGCTTCCACCTTTCAAGCGTGAGATTGGGGATTTGATGCTATCTTCACCAACGTGTGTTCATGAATCATGAGTGTAGGCCGTAGGACGATGAAGGTGTTTTTGTGTCCCTGGATTACCTAGATTCCTATTTATGTTGGAGTTTACAGTGGTGTTAACTGTCAAGTAATTGAATTCCTCCCGCCTCTCTTTGGCTCAAGTGTGTACAAGCTTGATTAAACCCAAATCAAGAAAAGAAATATAACTCTGCTATAGTTTAAATAGCGCGTATCATGGAATTAATTAAATTACAGTGATCTATTACATGATAAATAGATAGAGGTGTTAGAAATAGTAAAGGTAAAGGCGTGAGGAGAGAGAAGAGAGTTATCAGGTGTATGAATGGCGGAAGGAGGAGAGAGTTAGGAAGACAATGGGAGGTGTATTGCTTAGCTATGTTATAAGGGGGAAGTGAGCCATGTTCTTCCCTGTTGCAATTAGACTTCGAGATAACAAATTTAGTGAAAAAGTTTTAAGATGCATGGTCATTTGTGTGAGGTAACTATAAAAAAATGCTTTTTAGTTTTTTTAATCTATTCCTACAACAAAGAGAATATAGGTCTTTTGCATGTACATCAAGAGCAAACTGTGAATTTATTTTTGAACATGCTTTCATTTGCTCAAAATGTATCTAAATTTCCCTTCGTCTGTCAGGCTGATGATCATTGCTGCAACTCATGTGAAGAAGTTCGTGAAGCATACCGGAAAAAAGGTTGGGCTTTAAGTAATATGGATATGATCGATCAGGTGAGCTCCCATGTCGCTCTCAAATATACATCTGCTATCAACCCTTCATATATGATCATAGTATCCCACTTAATCCTAAACAACTTCTGGCAAGAGTCAAAAATTTGTACGTGTTTTTACTTTTTAGTGGAAGCTTCTGTAGACATGATTAGTTTGAGCTCATTAACTCCCCAACCTGCTTTGCTGAATCTTCTTGCTCACTGTCTAAATAACTGCAGCTGGAAGTAAAAGTCAAATGCTCTAACAACCTATTATCACTCTGTTAGTGTTACTATCGTCAGCGGAAATTTATGGTCCCAAATCCCCATTTCTATTGTCCTCATTGACTCGGTGGTCTACTGATGTGAATTCTGATCCTTTATACCTCTAAATATCTAGAGATATATGCAACTATTTGAATATATTCATTTTTCAAAAGTTACAAGACTTGCAACTATTGTAAATTGTGAAAAAAATCGGTTCCCAGTCGGTATCATTTGACCACTATAGTTAATTGGGGACAATGTAAAAGGGATGGAGGGAGTGTCTTGTTGTGCGGTGGTCGTCAGACACTCAGACGCTACAGTCCAGCATGTACTTATAGAAGCTATATGTATTAGGGGGTTAGGTTTAGACTTTAGATCTTCCGACTGCTCGTGATACTGTGATAGTAATTTCGTGTACTTTCAACACGTGAAGTCAAAGACCATCAAACACCTAAAAATTAAAAGGTTTGCGGATTATTGTTCTAATTTCTTACTCACTCTCACTTGAACAGTGTGAGAGGGAAGGTTTCTTCCAAAAGATTGATGAGGAAAAAGGTGAAGGTTGTAATATAAATGGATTTCTGGAAGTTAACAAAGTGGCTGGTACTTTCCACTTTGTTCCTGGAAAAACCTTTCATCAGTCAGGCTTCCATTTCAATGATCTAATTGCTTTTCAAAAGAATAATTACAATGTAAGTTTGCAATTCTTAAGTTCTTCTTTTTGGCTATTCACGGACCTGAGCCTTACCACGCTTGAAGTTCTGAAACAATGAGTTCTTCGTGGCTATAACAGATAACTCACAAGATCAACAAGTTAAGTTTCGGAGAGTACTTCCCTGGCATTGTAAACCCCTTGGATGGGTAATATTCCTCTATCTCATCTATTTTTTACGTTTGCTTTTGGATCCGTTCTTTTATGCAAGCACATGCAAGGGAGGTAGGGGTAAAAGTCAAGGCAGAAAAGTCTTTTTAACAATAAAAGCTTACCTAAATAAGAAAACAACTGGCTTAGATTTATTCGTGTACTTAGACAGTTAGACTTGGTTGGAAGGATCCGACACTGGTGTCTGCTTAAGTGTTAGACTCAAGCTGGTTGATGAAAGTTTTTAGTGTTTTTGGCTTAAAATGACGCGGCGAGTGTCGTACTCACGTCTGACTGTTGATTGTTGAGCATGGGGTCACGAGATAATATGAAGAGTCAAAGTAACAGTGGCTGACAGTCACAGTAACATGGATACAAAAAGGATTATGTAACCAAATGACTGAGACAGAGAGAGTTGTACCGTATGGATGTGCTGATTGTACTCCATAAGAATATAAGATGTATTTGGAGGATCAGGCTTGTGCTGATTGTCTGATTTTTGGTGTCAATCCTCTATGCAATTCCTGATTTGCTGATTGCTGTAGCTTGATGCTTTTCTCCTGAGGAGTAGATATTTCTTTCTACATTCATACCAAAAACACTCTCATGCTTTCTATGGAGTAGTATTTGTATGATGCACAAATATATCCCTCAAAAGCAATTTATGAGTTACCTTAATGTGTTCCTGCTTAAAACCCTCTTTTCTACTTTTTGTTTTGGCGTCTTTTGCAATGTTCACATTTTCTTGATTTTTTTTTGGGTGTGTGAGAATTCATGTAATGCGTATTAATTCGCAGGGTACAGTGGCTGCAAGACTCAACCAGTGGAATGTACCAGTATTTTGTCAAGGTTTGCTTATTTACTGCTTTATCCGCATATGTTACCTGCTACTTTATGATGTAAATTCAAAACATATATTGCGTACCAAATAAAAACCCATAATCTTGTAGAACCACATTCTCATCAAGAAATCCCATGGAATAATTTTTTTTTTGTTCTTTTTTTGGTTGGAGTTGATATAGCAAGCTTTGCTTAACATCATTTTTCTTCTATACTAAAATTCTTTTGTTGAAGGATCCATATTAAGTTATGATGACATATTGACATTTCTTTTAGGTCGTCCCAACTGTATATACTGATGTGCGAGGCCGTACTATCCAATCAAATCAGGTATTTATTCTCGAGTCTCGTGACTTGTAAGTTGTGTAATGCTCTTTTATCTCATGCTGATGCTACTTTCTATTTAGTTTTCTGTGACAGAACACTTGAGGAATTTAGACTCGGGACATAATCAGATTATTCCCGGGATTTTCTTCTTTTATGATCTTTCTCCTGTGAAGGTTGGTTCCTGATATTTGAAGCATCTGTTATAATTTTTTTTATTTCAAAGAATGCGTAAGGGGCTCTAGCTTTTTTACCAGCCTTTAATTCTTATTTTAATCCCTTTTTATCATCTATTTGTCCTTAAGATCCTTCTTTCTAAGTTATAATCATGTTTTGTGACTTCATGTATAGTTTGCCTTTTCGGTCTTCTTTGGCCACTAACTCCTACACCACACTTTCATATACTAGGAACTCCTATGCCTCTTGTGAGAATCTTGAAAAAGGATAATAGTGAGAAGCTCGATTTTGCCAATGGCATGTAGAATAGTCGTATTATGGCAACATTTTGTAGAGCTAACTCAATTCTGTGATTTCGTAGGTAACCTTCATGGAGACCGGTATATCCTTTTTACATTTCATGACTAATGTCTGCGCTATTGTTGGAGGTAAAGTACCTTTACGACTACTTTTCTTTGCTTCAGAAAATACTCGATTTTGGGCATTTGTAAATTCTCATGTGTTTTTTTCCCTGTCCGTAACTAAGTTACTAGTTTCCTTTATATATGAAAGCTACGTAGGTTCTACTCGAACCGTTCTCCAAACAAATCTAACACCGAATCATACGACATTGGTTTGAACTGTCGTCACCAATATCTCCCGACATCGTTTCTGAATACTCCCTCCTTAAAAGTAAGTTTGGGATGGTATTTGGTAATATAAAACAGTACTTATGTGAAAAGACAAAATGGCCGCTCATAATATTATCGACCTTGCCCATGTGTCTCAAATGCTCCCCACCCATGTCAGGCTGAGGTGGATCAGGTCTACCTGGCCTTCACCTGTGTTGAACATAGAGATGCTTCCGAAAGAGAGAAAATTCAACCGTGAGAAAAAATATCCGAATTGATAAATAGGAGAGCTGGTGTATTGATCAAATACTGTGTTTGATTCGACATGTATTAGAGCTGGTTCCTTGACTAGATCTGCTAGAAAGTAGACTGATGTTTCGATATTTATGTCTTAACTCAGGTACGTTCACAGTTGCGGGAATAACGGACTCATTTGTTTTTCATGGTAGAAAGGTAGTGAAAAAGAAGATACTAAAGAAGTTTGGTTAATCTGCTGAAGCTCGACATTAATGGAGAGATTAAAGCTTCTGTGCGGTCTCAAAAGTAATGACAAATTAGTCGCAAGATTTTGGTCATTTAATTTCATCTTCCTTGTAAAAGATTGTATTTGACATTGATTTTATGATAGAAAAGCAAGTTCTCATTGAAACGTTCACTAAATAGTTGATTTTTGTAAATACGAGTATATATTATGAACTTGTATCACATACAAAATGTTTTAGTCAAATTAGGACAATGGGGATTTGCAGTCCTAGCAAGAAGTTGAAAAGTTAATAAATACAAATACAAATTTCTATTATTTACGGGATTTGAACCCAGATCACCTCTCATAACTTAATTAAGTAAGCTTGTTGACATATGCAAATGTTGCATTTGCATATTGCGACTTGTGAGCTTTTAACATATAACAAAAATGTCTTAACAACCAGATTCACAAACTGATAAAGTTGATCGCTTGGAGAGCAGTAACCTTGCAAATATGGCAAACATGAATAAATCGGATCCACCCACAACCAAGTCGATAATCAATAAAAACTCTTATTGTTCCAACTCAAATCGAACAAAAAGTTGGTGTTTTTTTTTGGTCTCATCTTTAATGTTTTAAGACTATTTTTCAAAATCAAAAGATAAGCGCACCAAACCGATACTACAGATTAGACCTGGCAAAATTGACTCGATCCGAATGACTCGACATGATAAAACTATCCCGAGACCCGAAGTGACCCGATTGACCTAAAATGACTTAGTTAAGCCAACATCATGACCCAAAATGACCCGATTAATCGTTGAATGCTAAAATGACCCGACTCGAATAACCCATAGGCCAGTTGTACTACAGATATATACTGTATAATCCAGTCCGAACAGCCGATTGACCTAAATTAACGCCCAAGGGCCAAGACCAATATTAATTTCCCGAAGCCCACAAAAAAAACCCTAATACCACCTCCCAACCCTCGTATAAAATTCTTCACCTACCTCACTCACCTCATTTCTCCTTCTACTTATCGCCTCCACACCTCTCTTTCTCTAAACCCTAAATCTCACCTTCCACACACCCTCAACCAATCATGGCAGAACGTGGCGGCGAACGAGGTGGCGACCGTGGTGGCTTCAACCGAGGCTTTGGCGACCGAGGAGGCCGTGGTGATCGTGGCCGTGGAGACCGTGGTCGTGGACGCCGTCGTGGACCCCGTCGTGATGAAGAAGAGAAATGGGTCCCAGTCACCAAACTAGGCCGTCTCGTACGTGACGGTAAAATCTCCTCCATTGAACAAATCTACCTCCATTCCCTCCCCGTCAAGGAGCACCAGATCGTCGACCTGCTCATCGGACCGGCCCTAAAGGATGAAGTCATGAAAATCATGCCGGTTCAGAAACAAACCCGTGCTGGTCAGCGTACCCGGTTCAAGGCTTTCGTTGTTGTCGGAGACAGTAACGGCCATGTCGGGCTAGGTGTCAAGTGTTCTAAGGAGGTTGCGACTGCTATTCGTGGGGCCATCATTCTTGCTAAGCTGTCGGTTATTCCGGTCAGGAGAGGGTACTGGGGTAACAAGATTGGGAAGCCACATACCGTTCCTTGTAAGGTGACCGGGAAATGTGGGTCAGTTACTGTTAGGATGGTACCTGCTCCTCGTGGTGCTGGTATTGTTGCGGCTAGGGTTCCGAAGAAGGTTCTTCAGTTTGCTGGTATTGAGGATGTTTTTACTTCTTCCAGGGGATCTACTAAGACTCTTGGTAACTTTGTCAAGGTATATTACACTGTCCCTAATTTTTTTATGAGACGGTTTTACGATAATCTTATATCTAACCTTTACATCGATGCTGTGAAGTTTTGGTGATTTGTTATTTATTTCGTTCCGTAAATTTCTCTTCGGTATATAATTATGTGAGTAATTTCCGTATTTGTGCTTGTTTATACTGTTAATTTGAAGATACATGCTAATTTAGGGCAATTCCCTTATTTGTGCTGGTTTTTACTGTTGATTCGAAGATACATGGTAATTTAGTTGTTGGGGATCACTGATTTGCTAGAAAGTTCTTGTTTTAATTACTATTGTATTGTCATTTGTTGACCTTTTATTAAAATGTAGTGAGTATTCATTATTATTGCTTTGTGATTTGTACAAAGCTACTTAGTGGTCTCTTGGTTCATTATTATTTCTTTCTGATTTGTACAAAGCTACTTAGTGGTCTCCTTGTGCTCTAGTCTTGGATATGTTTGTTGTTCATTGTAATTTTATAATGAAACTTGTGCATGATTTGATTTCTCTTTCTCACAATTAATAGAGCTATCGGTTCAACATCTCTTCCTTTTGAATTCGGTTATGAGGGTTTTTTCAATTAGTTGTTTTTTGTTGATAATTTCGCTTTTTCAAGATTGCAACTGTTTGTTGTTATGGGTGTGTAAATATGGGTTTTGCAATCTTGATTGTTAACGTTGCCATATTTATTGTCTACGGAGTACATTATAAAGTGATAATCCTTGATAGACGTCAACTATTGTGAAAGTTTCAGTTATTTGAACTTGTTTTTGTGAAGGTTTCAGTTATTTGAACTTGTTTTTGTGCGAGGGTTAGCTTTTTGCTGTAAGTTGATTGTATTCTGTGCCAATTCGCCAACTATTTACTTGGCTTTAAAAATGCTGGTGACTAGAAAAACTTGTTTAGCGTCTTCTCCCTGTCTTGTACATGTTCCAAGGTTGCTCAATTTGATATGTTTACCCAACATCGGATTTGTAAGACTTTCTTATTATAGTTTTATTAGATAACACCATTATAGCATATATCATATCAGTTTGATATGTGCTGGGCGTTGAGTTTACTTGTAATGTTATTGGATGCAGTTTAGCACACTCTAGGTTTAAATGAATAGGTGAGTGAGGGTTGACAGCAAGTAGTAAACTGTAGCTGATTGTCAAATGGTTTAATGTCTTTTATACCCAACTGAAATATGTGAAACGGGGCTTCTTGACTATTACTGGTGTCATTGTGCGTGGTTGGATTTGACTCTGGTGACTACCAGTTTGGGTTTGGGTCTCTGTTATGTCTAGCATCTTTAGAGCCATAAATGGTGCGAGTCACATTCAGAGTAATATCTCTTGAGTCATGTTCCCTCTGGTTTCGGGTTATACCCTTATTGTGCTGCGTCGATTGTGCTAATTTTGTGTCTATGAATTTTGGCAGGCAACCTTTGAGTGTCTGCTAAAGACCTATGGCTTCCTGACCCCTGACTTTTGGAGAGAAACCCGCTTCACCAAGTCCCCATTCCAAGAGCACACTGACTTGCTCTCCAAACCCACCCACAAGATCACTTTGGTTGATGAAGTTGACAGGGCAGAAGCTTAAGCTCTGGTTACTTGTGTTTTGTTTTATCACTTGTGTCACCAGGAGTTTAGGATTATGGATTTTGTTTGATGCCTGGAGAGACCATTTCTTGCAGTTTTGGGCTATGCTGGATAATTTACTCTCTTTTTAAATGCTACTTTTATATTTAGTACTGTATTTATTATTTTTAATTCTTCAAGGCATTTTATCATTTACCAACAAATACGCCCGAAAACAGAGATGATAGTCCTCAATCGAGTATATCACCTCTTAAAATGCATGCAATAATTTGCAAAATACCGTTATTTGAGAAAAATCTTCAACTATATCCTTTAGGAAACTGATGGTTGAAGAAGCCTAGGTTTTAGTTTCGGGTGATGGATGCTGGCTTTTTGGAGCCCAGTTTTGAGTTCTCTTTGGCCAAGTCTTGAAACATTTGCAATGGGTTTATTCTGTGGGTAATTCGAAAAATGTGGTATATAAGGGTTGTACATTGATATAGGGACCTGAACTCAACATGTGGTGTGCACCCAGTGCTCGGCTTTTACTTGGTGCTGTACTTGTTTGGGATTATGTATGCTGTATTCATCCTTGCCTTTAGGGTGGTTTGAGTTGTTGAAGTATAAGACTGTTTAGTTTTACTGAACCCGGGGATGCTGGTTTATATTTTACATGATACTCCGTAATCACTACAGTATTACCATGCTGTCTAATTCGGTAAATGAATGGATATCATTTATTCACAAAAGTCGGTATCGGATGCGCGAGAGAAAAAGGATTACAACAATGGCCTAATTCAGTTCCAGTGTGTTGGATGGATGATGATCCAAAAATCTATCTTTATACCCTTTTAAATGTGGATGATCTGTGCGTTGTATATGCGTTTCCTTTTGTCTTTACACAAGCAACATTAGTATTATCCCAAGTGTACACCCAAGATTAGTAGGGAAGGCTGAAGGGGATAGAAGGAGCTACGGGAATAAAATCCTTGTTAACATATTAGTAACGGTTAAATAAAACGTGTAAAGTGGAAGAATCAAATGACTGCTTACCTAATTTAGAAATTTTAATTCATGTGAATTGAATAATTGATAATATGATGTCTTTTTTTATGACAAAAGTTAGAAAATACGGAGTAATTCTCTTAAAAATTGGGGAAAATTTCTACTCCCTCCTATTCACAATAAACCTCCCTATTTCTTTTTCTGTCTATTCCCAATAACTTCCCTATTTCCTTTTTTGGTAAGTGTTTCTGTGATCCAAATTTAATTGTATGGTGGGGTAGTGTATTTGTGTGGTCCAAATTTAATTATATGGTGGGGTAGTGTGTTTCCTTAATTTTTATGTCAAAATGAAAGGGGAAGTTTATTGTGAATAGGAGGGAGTATTTAGTTCTGGTGTATTTTTGCATGAAGGTAGCATCTTGTGCATTTCAAATTTGTATAATGAACCAAACAACCATTAAATATAATCATTAAAATATTTTTAAGTCCGAATATATTTTTTTTGGGTACATTAAGTCCGAATATATATCGTGAACAAGTTTAGAGTCGGTGCTCTATATCATTTGACCATAGACTCAAACCTAGATAATTAATTTGAGATCGATATATCTATGCGATTTAAACGATCATAAAAAATGTTTATTTCAACTAGTTCTTCAAATTAGGCACCAACACTATTTAGCTTAATTTTAGCTTTCATTCAATTCACTCAACTTCAGTTTATTTCAGCTCTATTCATTTCAATTAACTTTAATTTAATTTAGCTTATTTCAGCTTAATTTAACTCCATTCGAACTTAAAATTCCACTTAGTTTGACATGTACACAGTACATTTGTTCATATAATGAATGAATATAGGTAATAGCCGGCAAATGATTCGCAAAAACTGGTCGACCATTCTACTACATATTTCTATAGAGTCAGTTCCCTAATTTAATACCTCAAACCAAAAGGACCCACGTATCAAACTTGTTATACTTTCGTGTCAAAACTTTCTTTTTCAATACCCATCCATTTTTATTATATAAATAAAGCATTGAACAAGCACGAGTAGTACATGAACATACCTCTAAATGGTTAGATAAAATCACAAGTCATAAACTCTTTATTATCAAAAAAAGGAAGAGTGTTATTCGAATGGAGGAGATGAAAGGAGGGAAAGTAATGGATGGTTCAGATATAAAGGAGTTGGTTGAGAATAAAGAGATGTTTAGTTTATATGTTGATAATAAATTTAAAGAGTTGGATATTGATAATGATGGTAAGTTATCTGTGAATGAACTTGAACCTGCTATTGCTCATATTGGTCTTGCTCTTGGTTTGCCTCCTCAAGGTTCTTCCCAACAATCTGATCATATCTATTCTGAGGTTTGTTACTATCTAACTATCTCTCACATTTTGCAACATGTTTTGTATGTATTATGTTTGTTACATGTCGATGTTAGTTAGCTTAGCCGATATGCTTGTTTATGCGTTTCTAATTGAACTAGAAAGTTTGGGTGTGACTTTGTTATTACTTACTCATACCATGCCACTTTTGTGGCATGTCAATTTGTCAATGTTATGGCCAAGTTGGGGTTATGTATTGCTCTAAGCCTCTAACCATCAGTTTAGGCTTTTATATGTTGAATTTGATTGCATACGTTGGATTTTTTTGTTTATTTCTTTCTTTCTTGCTCGATTCTTCGAGGTTTGTCTAAGATTCATAATCTTAATATGTTGTTTCTAGCATTTTAAACGAGTTTAGGACGACAAATACAATTTCAAGTTGGGATGTCAATGGATCGGGTTCGGGTCGAGTGAAACCTCATCCGTCATCCATTCGTTCTTTTAAAATCTCATCCAACCTGTCCGTCATCCATGAAACATATCATCCATCATTCATCCATCCATCATCCATGGACCATGGATGAAACGGTGGTTTGGGTGATAAACGGGTGTTGTGTATTTATATATTTTAAGTTAAAATGATGATTTTTTATTCTTTATAAAAATAAAGTTAGATTATTATTTACTTTAACTTTCTAGTGGGTAGGTTTACAAAATATCTATAGTGAAAGAGTAAAAATATGAAAATATGAATATTTTATATCTTAATAATGTATTATATTTAAAAAACATTAAATAAAAAGTACTCGTAATAAAATTGGGTGATGGATGGATGACGGGTGAAATTTTCAGTTTTCAACCTATTATCCATTCATCATCAATTTAAGTCGGGTTTTCATCCATCTTTTAGGATTAGGTGGATCGGATTTCCATCGAATGCGGGTGAAATTGACATCCCTAATTTCAAATAATAATTGGAATGGCGAGATAAAGGCCAATATTTATACAATTCCACCAAGAGCACGTACTCTTGTGATTAGTTGTGAACTAACGTATTAACAATCTAAGCTCATACAGAGCACTTGTGAATTACTTAATACCCTAGTTTATATTGGTGAATATAAGCGTGTATATAAAAAATACCACATTTTTTTTTTGGGCGCAGACGATCTGGTTTAGTCTAGTCTTTATTCGAATTGTGTAGGATCACTAGGCGGTCAAGGCCTCCCTCATAAGTTACAATGTTGAATTTCCAAGTCTCAAACACGAGTCATCTAATTAAGTCAGAACAGTCCCTTATCAATTAATCTAATTGTCCATGTGTATAAATTACCACACTATAAGAAGCATATATTCCGTATAGTTTATGTGGTCAAATAGACATTTAGATGACGGGTAACGGGGTAATTAATATGCGCATTTCTAGAAATCTCTTCAAAATTTATACTATAATTTTTTTTTTTTTTTTCCGGAGACTCTTTCTATATTTTAGTTGTGGACTTGATTTTAAAACTAGAAGAAGTCTCTAGTAGTGAAGAAAAAGTAGAAGGAATCTACCCTATTTTATGCCAAAGATGACCACATTAGTTGTTTAATTAACCGACTTTGGGGTGGACCGTCCTACCATACAATTTTTATTCTCTACTTCAGCTAATTTGATCATCATGTGAAATCCAGAACATGGGAATACAATCTTTTGTGTAAAACGGTTTTATACAAATGTTATTGTAAAATCGGAACATGGACTTGAGTAGATTAGATTAGATTAGATTTTAGGGTGTTACCACTTAGTTAGTCCAATGAACAATATCATGCATGATCAAGACCGAAACTGATAGCTGTATGTTACAGAGTATTTGATACTGATATCGAGCTAAACAAATATTTCATTTTCTAATTTATTTACAACGGCCGAAAGTGCAGTTGAAGTGGGTCATTTGACATTTGCAAATTGCAAGTCAATCCATATCCATCTTTTTAGAAGGTAACCTTTTTGAATCACAAATACTTTTAGGTGAGAATTATACATCAAAGCTGACACAATAAATATGAACAAGGACCACAATGAGTGAGAGCCTTTTACAGATAAGTTTCCCTGATAATTGGAGGCGCGTACCAATAGAAAAATTTGGTCGGTTTGAGTTTTGTGGTTTGCCTTATTAGATTGTTGACGAGCATGCATAAACCACAGGCAATGTCGAAAGTGACATGGGTTTTAATTGAATGTTTGGTAGGACGGTGTCATTATCTCTAAACAAACATTTTAAGGTTAAGCTTCTGTACCTACATACGTAGTAATGACTTGGACTTATTTCACTTCGACATTTCATTTTGTTTAATAATGTTGACTCGTTACACTTTACATTTCATTCGGACACCCATATACGCTAGTCGCTAGATACTTACAGCCGAACCCAAGTAGTCTAGATTTTAACAATATAGACGGTTTTGCTTGTTCTGAAGTTCAGGTCGTTTTATTTTACCACTCCCTTGTTCTATTTTGTTTTTAGTAATGATTCCTGTCTGACCTCGTACCTGTGTGTGAGACAACTTTTCTGGTTAGGCTTTCGACCTTGATTAATGTACAAGACAGAAAATAATGTAACAAATCATGATTGTTTGTTGTAGGTATTGAATGAATTCACTCATGGTAAAGACGAGAAAGTGAGCAAAACAGGGTTCAAAGAAGTTCTGTCGGATATTTTGTTAGGAATGGCTGCTGGACTAAAGCGTGACCCCATTGTGATCCTTCGCATTGACGGTGAAGATCTACAAGAATTCATCAACACACCTGGTTTTGAGACTGATGCATTGTCTATATTCTCTGAGGTTGAATCAACTGATATCACTTTCCATGATCACATCGTCAAGGCGCTTCAAAAGCTGGGTGTTGATCAAGGCTTACCCCCCATTTCCGATCCTTGGGTATGTAATTGCTATATCCTACTCCTTTTTCATCACGCGACATTAGTTTTACCTATAATTGTTGGTAAGATGGAAATGTTATGACGTGCGTAATCATATCTTTGCTTATGATTTTGTAGGTTATGAGCAACATAGTGGAGCCGGCTGTAAACTCTTTAGTAGAATGTACAAGTAATGAAATTCCTGTATCCCAGGAGACCTTCTTGAAGGCATTTAAGGAAACCCTTGCGAAAATAGTCGAGCGTCTTAAAGAACAGCCAGTGATCGTTGCGCATACTGAGAACACCTATGATGGAAGTGCCATTAAGAGTCTTTTAGCTAACAAGTTTGAAACCGACAAGGTTATTACATACCCATTCTACCACACTCTTACTTTGAAATTGACATTTTTATTGTATGTAAGAGACAAATTCCGGAATTGTCTTTCATAAGGAGTAACTTAGAAGGTAGAACAAATTGTGGGAACTATTTTGGTCCACAAACTTAAGGAGTGTATTATGTTTTGTTGCATTTAGGTGTTGGATGCTGCACTAGCAGCTGTACCTAGAGATAAGCAAGGAAGATTGTCCAAGGAATATCTGAGGATAGCATTGGATTCGTTGGGTCCCTCTGCTGGTTTGCCTCCCTATGGCGCTATTGATGAGGTATCACTTTATTCTTGGTATTAAATATCGATGGCTAAGCAACTTATTGGCATATACTCGAAGTTATTTCTGGCTTGTCGTACTAATTATGTTAGTACAATCGGTATACGGGTCATTTGGTCAGGTCATTTCCTGTTTAGGCTATGATTCAGTTGTGCTATAATTGAGTTACTGAGAGTAAAGCTGAGTTTGGAGTAATAAAAATTCGCGTCAGATTAATTTGGGTAATTTGAGTTTCGAGTCATAGTCAGGTTAGTCATAGGGTCTTATGAAAGCTAACTTTTAATCTGTGTTAATTTGTTGTGAGCAGATGGACGAGGTTGTGAATAATGTGTTTAAGATGGTGGAGGCGAACGACGGAAAGCTAGTAAAAGAAGAGGAGTTTAAGAAGTTGTTGTTGGAGATATTAGGAAGCATGATGTTGCAATTAGAAGGAAACCCAGTTTCAATTTCTGCTAATTCGGTTGTGCATGAGCCTCTTGCTGATCCTTCTTCATTGTTGCCTACACCAACTTCCTGAATTTTCTTAGCCTTATATATGATGTCAACTTGTAACAATAAGGTTTAATTAGAGACTAATTATGTCCTAAATAATTGTTTACGTATGTAAAGCTATTTCAGATCGTTGTATTTGTATTTTTTAATTATCGATGTTATGTGTCATTATCTACCTTTGCTCATGTAATGTTTGTTCGCATTAATCGTAGTTGAAGCAGTTTTACAATTTGTATTATTTCCTTGTACCGAGCTAGTGAGTTCATGACATTGTCAAACGGTACGGTGGTGGCTAGATCATCTGCATAGACTGAGTATCGTGCCATGGCACTCAATGATGAGCAGTCGCAAAACAAAGGCACTGAATTTCTCACAAAATATTCTCATAAACTTGACTACTTTCATGAAAACTTTAAACATGGCATAAAGGAAGTGCTATATACATAAAAACATCATTATCTGAAAGACACTCGCTATATTTGCAACTGAAAGGAAAAGTTTGCCAAGCTTTATGATGTAACAAGGAGATAGCAGAGATAGATTCAACACAGCATCCTGCCAACAACAAACACTGATTTTCGAGTACCCTTCATTTGTGTTCAGAAACTTACTACCGGAACAAGCTTCAGTCGTCACAAGTTCCTACGTACTACCTCCATATATTACGGTAATGTTAAGAACTACATTGCCGCCTGCGTTGGCTTGGATCTCGAGAGGGTAATCTCCAATTTTAACTGTTCCAATTGTTTGTGTACCACCTATATTGATATTTTGTCCAATCGTTGCTTGCAAGGAAGTACGTGTTGTAGTTGTACGAATATCCGAAACCGTTGACCGAGGGCTATCCGGAACAATATATTTTTCCTATCAAGTAAACCAGCTAAGAAAGCACCATAAACAGCAGCTCCATAAACAACTGTCTCATCCGGGTTAATTTGTTTACACAGTTGCTTCCCATTAAAGAACTCCTGCAATAGCTCCTGAATCCTCGGAATCCTGGTAGATCCACCCACAAGAACAACATCATGTACGTCACTAATTTCCATCTTAGCATCAGTTAGGCATTTATCAACAAGATAAATGCACTTCCTAAACATTTCATTATTCAGGTGTTCAAATTTCGCTCGAGTTATAGTTGAGCTAAAATGAATTCCATCGAAAAGCCTGTGAATCTCAATAGGGACCTCAAGCATGTTAGAAAGGCGTCTTTTAGCTATCTCAGCAGACTTTCTTAACTTTGCAAGAGCTTTAGAGTTCCCAGTAATGTCTATGTCGTGTTTCCTTTTGAACACTTCAGCAAAATGAGTCACCATTTTGTTGTTGAAATCATCACCACCTAGATGGGTATCGCCAGCTACAGATTCTACTACAAGTACGTCCTTCTTTATACAAATTGAGGAAACATCACATGTCCGACGACCAAGATCAAAGACCAACACATTCTTGTTAGGATTACCGCTAGTGATCGCCTTGCATAATCCATAAGCATACGCAGCTGCTGTGGGCTCATTGATGATTTTCTGAACATTTAGGCCGGCAATCATTCCAGCCTCTTTTGTAGCCTGACGCTGAGAATCATTGAAGTAAGCAGGAACAGTAATGACCGCATTTCTTACTGTTGTCCCAAGATATGCCTCTGCTATTTGTTTCATCTCCCTAAGGATCATTGCGGATATCTCCTCTGGAGAAAAATATCTGATCACCCGTTTATCGGATATTATGATCACCGGCCTGTTGGCTTCATCATCACCGGGGTGATCAATCACCTGAAATGGCCACATTTTCATGTCACTTTGCACTGACTTATCAGTGAACCTTCTGCCTATAAGCTTCTTTACATCTACAAAGACCAAAAACAGACCATGAATCAGAAAGAAAGCTTCGTGTATTAAAGTGAGAAGGAGATGAATAACTGCCTATTTAATAGCAAATCGTAATATTGTATACACTGTTTATGATTATGTTCCCGTTATTCTTTTGTAAATATGTCGTCACATAATTGTAATTTACCATATTTGCATTGTATGTATATTTGCATATATACTCCAATTGGGAGATGGAATAAGATGAGAAACACGTATTCTAATCAATCTTTTTATGTTTCAGTTTTCATTTCTTCTAAGCAAACCAGGTTCTCTCTTTCAAAAAAGAAAAAACAAACAGTAAAGCAATTCGCGAAAATCAATGGCAGTTGGGTACGTTTCCAAATCCAATTCATCTTAGGAAAATTACTCCTTACACAGTTCTTTCTAAAGATGGTCCTGGACCTCGTGTATTAGCTTTCTTTTGCCGCTGGTTTCATGCCTATACGAGATACACATTAAGATAAACAAATATTTTAGTGAGTCGTGGTCAGAATGTTGTTACTGCATAGTGCTAATTTCGACCAACTAATTTGTAAAATTTGCCATTTTATATGCATACATGATTTTTGAGTGATTTCAACTCTCTTAATTATTAGACTCATATACGTTCCCAAATTGATAAACCTCACTTGATATGAATGTGTCATTAATTAATTATGATTTTTTGCAAGTTGACCTTGAAACGCGACAAATTGCTAATAACATTCTGTTTGGACCCATCGGTTTGGGAAAATCATTATAAATTGATTATTTGTGCTTTGGACCTAATTCCAACTCTCCCCACTTCCGTGACTCTCTGTATTTTCTAAAAAGTATAAAAACTCATGTATTCGATAAATTGTTATTTATTGGTGATTCTGGAAGTTACATGCTCTATAGTGCCTGTGAATGTGTGTTTGATGACAAGTTTCAAATAAAGGTTACCTTATGAATTTCGAAGTCTTAGTTTCTATGTTTTGGCAACATGTTTAGGTGACATGAGAAGTAGCTTAACCTGTAAGCCTATGTGGAATAAGTGATGACATTGAAAGATTGTGGGAGTCGTGTTTTATATGCCAATTATTACATGACGATGTCTGCAAATAGTATGAACATGAATGATAGCTAGGTTGATTAAGTGGATTGATTTGTTGCACATACTATAGATAGTAACAAGTGTGATTACGTGCAAGTAAATTGCGGTTACCTTAGCCAACGAGTCTGATTGAGTCATATATGTTACATGGTGGTTGATTATATTATCGGCATGAATATGGGATAGAACATAACATGGGTTGAATGAATCGTTGTAGGATGAGGTAATTCGTATAATAGTCCATGAATAATGTACGATGAGTTAATGATGTTATTAATTATCATGTAAATTGAAGAAGATATACAAATAAGAAGCTAATATATTGAAACGGAAGTATTAAGTGATTTATTTGCATGAGATTATTCTAGCATGTCTAGTGATATGACAATATATGGTTGACGGTGCAAATAGATGGCTTATGTGATAACTTGAGCAGCTGAATGATAGTTAATTGATGGTAATATATTGGCGTTAAAGTGTGTACATTTCTTTTAAAAATTTTTTATGATCCACACGAATTGACATTGAACATGTTATTAATCATGATGCAAATGATGATTGTCTTAGTATGTACTCTGCTTGTAAAAAAGTGTGTAGTAATGATTCGAACATGTGTGGGTACCGAGTTTGAGCATGATGTGGAATTACGGATTATATATGTATAACTGATTCATGTGCATATTTTAATTTATTTGGCAAGTAGTACTAATGTGGATACAAATTTGTGCTTAATAGTGAGAACTAGCAGCTTATACTATGTATGTACAACTTAATGATTGTAATGATCATGAGTAACGATAAGATGGATTTTATTGTTTACATCCCTTGTGCATGTTCGAAAATTGCGATGAAATTGGTAACTCTGTTGGGAAGCTTGATTAGTGGCATAACAAGTCAAGCATGTTCGGTTATTTGAACTAGTATTAACCTTAATATGTAATTAAAGGTTGTGTTATTGCATATGTTTACTGTTCGAGTATATGTGCATAAACAATGATTTTATTTTATATCGTCGATAACATACTTTGTAAGTTGTTAGTAAATATATAGCACTCGTACATGTGTTCGACAACGATTGGTGAATTATGACGGTCTCCAGGGGCTTGACACTGTGTATGGTGTGGGATTTTGAGATGAGGTTATTAGTTTGTAATATGTCACGTGGTGCTGGTTGTCTACTATCCAGTTATGAGTGTAAGTTGTTTATAGTGGTTGGTCTAGTCCTTTTGGTATTAGTTGGCTAAGTGAGCTTTGCTCTCCACTAGGGCTTTACGAGTTGTTACCAAAATGTGACATGATTTGATGATTTACAATCTCCTGGGAATGAGCTAAATATGACAAATGAGCACGAATATTGACCTTATGTGGCGGATTATGGTCTATCATGTCGTTGAAGGTGTTGGTGGTGCACCACGAAACCTCGGGGTCTGTAGGTATATGGGATGGATAAGAAATTTCGGGACGAAGTTTGCTTTTAGGGAGATGTAATGTGATACTATGTTCTGTTATGTGGTTATTTGGATTCCATTAGTAAATTACTACTTCGAACATGTTTATTATATTGAATGATAGCTTCCGTGCGTGGTCGAACTATAGTTGCGTATGTTGTTTATATGTTTTATTTAGAATTGTATAGTTGCATATGTTGTTTATATGTTTTATTATGAATTGTATTTGTGAGGAATGACCGTGATATCGCGTGACTTGTGTGGTTTTATATGAGTTAGGTTACGGGGACGTAACCTTCTTTTTAAAAAGGGGGGGGATAAAATGTGACAACCCGAGTTTACTCAACTTTATGTGATTTAGCATAGATTTTACTAGCTATGCATATGAGTTATATTATGAGTATGAGTTATACTGTGCTAATTATATGCGATGTTAGGTGTCGTTGGGTGTAGTTGGCGCGAACTTTGGGGACGAAGTTCTTTTTAAGGAGAGAAGACTGTAATACTCCGTATTTTAGTTGGAGTACTCGGTCGAGTACTTGGTTGGTACTCGGTCGAGTGCAATTGACCGAGTAAACCAGTTCAGCGAGTTTGACGGTTTCTATTCTGTTTTGACCAAGGGTGTTAGAACACATTTGGTTGATGATGCCAAGCTTCATTTGTTATTTAATTGTTTGCCTCTTAGTTAAATTGTTTAGCAAAATTGAAGCTATTGATGATCAATGTAAGTGTCCACAAGCTATCCAAAGTAACAAGATGATCAAGATGAAGGCAGGACAAGAAAGGCCATTGCCTAGAATGAATGTTGTAAACGAAGTAGTTAAACATATCATCTTTTTCGCATAAGTGATTGCAAAACCATGCAACAGTCCCTGTGACTGTTGCACCACGGTTTCTGGTACTAACGTATGGAGAATTTTCGGAAAAATTCACAAGTGTTCAAAACCTTTCAAAAGCTTTATTGTGTTCAAAAGGAATATCATTTTTCAAATATGAAGAACAAAAAGAACAAAAAGAATATGCTTGCAAGTTAAATTAAAGATACAAATCTTATTAATGCAAGTTATTTTTCATGCTAAAAATGTGTCTTTTGCTTTTTCCATTTTTGGTGAAATTGTGAGTTCCCATAATTTATGGGTAACACTCCTTGCCTTGGAAGCCTCACAAATCTGATTGTTCTTCTATATTTTTAAATGAGAATACACTCTACAAACCTATGGACATTAGAGTGAAGAAGTATTAAGATCCTTCTCTTACACACTTCTTTCGTCTATAAATAGCCATCTCATTTATCATTTATTTTTAAGACTTTTTAGAACACTCATTGTAAAACATTTGCAAAATCATTTCAGCATTTTAAGTTTTGTTCCTCAAATATTTGCAAAAATGTTTTCTGTTTTCAAAATTCTTCACTTGTTTTTCAAAGCTCTAAAATCTCCAAGTATCAGTTCGCTTCACTGTTGCACAAAGAATATGTTCAATGATTCTCGTGTTTAGGTCTTAATTGTAATCTCCATGTTATTAAGTGAACCACTGAGATTCTGACTTTGTAAACCGTTGAGATAGAACTTTAAGTCTTGAAGCGGATTAGCTTTGAGCAAGGAAAAGTCTTGAAGCGGAGTAGCTTCAAGCAATTGCAACCGGAGTAGGTTGGCGAGTTATTTTCATTGTAAGGGGTTTAGTTAAGTTTGAGTAAATTTCTAAACAAGCAATAAAATAACGGTTGGACGTAAGCTCCAGAGTAGGAGCTGAATCAATTTTTTAAACATCGTCTTCTTTGTTTATTTACTTTTATATTCGTTTATCCTTTGCATTTTTATCTACCTATCTCGTTGCCAGTGCTGTGCAACAGTCCATCATACTGTTGCATATACCTGCTGTACCTCTGGTGAACTTACTATCCATTAAGTTTCTCAAGTTAGTACTTAATAGTTTTTACTTGTGTTTATTTTTAACCAAGTAAACGAGAAATTTTTTAAAAGATACACCTAATTCACCCCCTCCCCCTCTTAGGTGTTCAATCGTTCTTAACTCTTCAATTGATATCAGAGCCTCGTGCTCTTGATATTGGTTAAAACCAAAGAGTTGATCCTATAGTTATGGACGATTCAAAACATACTAAGTTTCCCATGTTTGAGGGAGAAAACTATGCTTGGTGGAAACACCGCATGGAACACTATGTCAAAGGTGCGGACTATGAATGTTGGTTGATCATTCAAAAGGGTCCCCTCAAAATTGAGGTGACTAATGCCGATGGCACTAAGTCCCTCAAAAGTGAGAACAAATATGTTGAAGCCGATTATAGGAAAGTCGAGAAAAACTCTAAAGCCATGTCCATTCTTCAATATGACATTGCTGAACAAGAGATAAACCGGATATCCAGATACTCCTCGGCTAAAGACATTTGGGACACCCTAAGCTTAGCTTATGAGGGAACGTCACAAGTCAAGAAGTTCCGTGTTGACCTTTTTATGCAACAATATGAGATGTTTAACACAGGAAGAGACGAGTCAATCAATAGTCTATCTTCACGTTTCTCTAGTATTGTTAATGATCTTAAGAGTCTAGGTAGAAGCTTTGAGTCCGAGGATTTAGTCCGAAAGATCCTTCGAAGCTTAACTGAAAAGTGGCACCCGAAGGTGACGGCTATTGAGGAAGCTAAAGACCTTGCCTTACTTTCCCTTAATGAATTTATGGGCTCACTCATGGCTCATGAGCTTACACTCACAAAACGCTCTAGTTAAAGTTCTAAGGGAAAGGGACTCGATCTCAATGCTCTCTCAAGTGATGAGGATGATGTAGATGACGATTTTGCTATGTTCACTAAAAACATGGCGGGCATAGTCAATGGTCATGGATCTCAAAGGTTCAATAACAATACTAGCAAAAGACGTTTTACCAAAAGAAGATCTAGTTCCACTATGGGTTGCTTCAAATGTGGTGATAACGGTCAGCATATAAAAGAATGCCCTAAGTGGAATGACATCAAATCTAAAGAAAAACGTGATTTTGCTAAAAGAGAATACAAAAACAAAGTAATGACAGCCATTTGGGGGCATGTCTGATTTCGATGAGAACGATGTCCTTGAGGAAGAATTAGACGCCAAAATGTGCATCTTTTCTCAATCAATCAATAATGTTCCAAAGTCAACAAACAAAGAAAATGTCAAATGTCTTATGGCTCACTCTGTGGACTCAGATTCAGCTTCAGACAATGAGGTAAATAAGCTCAAGAAAAAGGTTCGATCTTTCTATAAAGACAAAGTGTGTCTCCTCTTAGACCAATTCATTGATAAGTGTCGTGTCCAAAACAATAAATTGGAGGCTATGCAAACTGAAATTGAAAACATAGCCGAAGAAAATGTTGGTTTGAAAGAATGTCTAAATGAGGTTGATCAACCTAGTACATCACTGAGTCTTGAAAAGGAGATTAAAAAGCTCCGAAAATAGAATTTGTTTCTTGCTAAAGGGGTTGATGAAACGCATGTAACAGAGCACTACACTGTTGCATATGTGTCTAACAAAGGAGATGAGTCCCTCATCAAAATTGTGTCCTCACTAACTAAGGAACATGACTCTTTGCTAGCTGACCTCACTTTGTGTAAAAGAGATAACAAGCAACTTGAGCAAATTGGCTTATTGCTTAGTGATGAAGTAAGACATGCTAAACACGCTTTTGACAAAGTAGGTCAATTAAATCTTAATCATCTTGCTAAAATTGATACATTAACCAAAGAGCTATATGAGGCTAAGAACTTTTACCTAAAATGGGAAGGAAGTCAGAATGTTTTAAAATTTCCTCTAAAACAGTCCCAACAATATGAAAAGCTTGCAAAGAATGCTGAACTTGGTTTCAAATGCAACAGTAGCACGCATTGTTGCATCCGAAACCAGGACCCAAGCAAAAATGATTTTAGAAGACGAAAGTACAATGGACTTCCTGAATATGTTATTTGCAACTACTGTGGTAATACTGGTCATGAGCTTAACAATTGTGAAAAGAGAAAACGTGACCTAGAAAAGAACACAAAATTAGCTAAAAATGTATGGATCAAGAAAGACTTGGTGAAACAAGCTAGTGTCAAGAAGGGACCCAAACTTGTTTGGGTTTCCAAACTAACTGTTTGATCTTGTATAGGCTTTAATGGGAGGTAGCAGCAATTGGTACTTAGATAGTGGATGCTCTCGTCACATGACGGGAGAAAAAAATCAATTCTTCTCGTTAGAAGCCTACAAAGGTGGCATGGTGACTTTTGGTGACAACAAACGAGGTGAAATCATTGGTATTGAAAAAGTTGGTAAGTCAAAGTCACTATGTGTCGACAAAGTATTGCTTATCAAAGGTTTGAAACACAATCTTCTAAGCATTTCACAATTGTGTGATTGAGGTAACATTGTTGAATTTCATATCAGTGTATGTAGAATACTTGATGGTAAAACTAGAGAGTTAATTCTTGAAGGTAAGCGTGTCAAAGATGTATACATGCCTAACCTATGCTCATTGTCGGGTCAAACTTTATCATGTATGAGTGTTCACAAAAATAACCCTTGGCTTTGGCATAAAAGGTTGGGTCATGTTAATGCTAAAACCCTTAATACTCTCAAGAACTTGACCTAGTAGATGACATGCCTAACATGAAATTTGAGTTTAAATCACTTTGTGTTGATTCGTGTTAAAGGTAAACAAGTTAGATGCTCCTTTAAATGCAAAAATTGTGTTACCACTTCTCGTGTCCTTGAACTTGTTCACATTGATTTATGTGGACACATGGGTATTGTTAGCACGGGTGGAAGTCGCTATATTTGTGTGCTTGTAGATGACTTTTAAAGATATGTTTGGCTACTTTTCTTAAGTTCCAAAGACCAAGCATTTGATGAATTCTTAATTTGGGTTAAAATGGTTCAAAACAAATTTGGTCTAAAACTTGCATCCTTAAGATCCGACTATGGAACCGAATTTGAGAACTCATCATTTGAGGACTATTGTAATAATCATGGTATTAGCCACAATTTTTCGGCCGCAAGAACCCCTCGACAAAATGAGGTTGTGGAACGAATGAATTGAACTCTTGAAAACATGGCTAGGACTATGATCATTAGCTCTAAAGTACCAAGGAACTTTTGGGCCGAGGCCGTAAACACATCTTGTTACATCTACAATCGAGTCATGATTAAGAAAATAATTAATAAAACACCTTATGAATTACTACGAGGAAGAAATCCTAACATCTCACATTTAAAATGCTTTGGTATTAAATGCTTTGTTCACAACAATGACAAAGACAACCTAGGTAAATTTGATGCTCGTAGTGATGAAGGAGTATTTATTGGTTATTCTAGACATAGTAAAGCTTATAACAAAAGGACTGTGAAAATGGAAGAAAGCGTTCATGTAATATTTGTTGAATCTAGTCTTTTATGTCCAATGAACAGGCTGATGATGATGAAGAGGAGGATGATGATTTTGAGATTGGAATGATTCGTCATGACATGGACATGGTGGAAGAGGCTGTGGAAGCTGTGCAATAGTCAGAGCCTCTGTTGCATGAAGAAGCTGACCAAAATTCAGGGGGAGCTAACCCTTCTTCATCTCAAAATAGAGCTAACTCATCCAGGGGGAATGAGGATGGTAGCGAACCATTCACTACTCAAACAGAAACTGATCCATAAACACCCTCACAAAATCACCCTCATGCAACAGCCACTGCAACTGTTGCATCAGAACCAAACGAAACAAATGAAACCTCCAACACCATTGTTCCAAGAAAATGGAAACACCAAAGCTCCCGTACTCTCACAAATCTGACTAGTGACCTTGAATCAGGAGTAAAAACCAGGTCATCCCTCCAAAACTTTTGTTCCTGCAATGCCTACCTCTCACAAATCGAACCTAGCCACATCACCATTGCTCTTAATGACTCATGTTGGGTGACGACCATGCAAGAGGATCTAGATCAATTCAAGAGGAATGAGGTTTGGCATCTTGTCCCTAGACCATCTAATCGTACTGTAATTGGTACTAGATGGGTCTTTCGCAATAATCTTGATGATAGTGGAGAAATCGTAAGAAATAAAGCTAGACTAGTGGTGCAAGGTTATAACCAACAAGAGGGAATCGATTATGATGAAACCTTTGCACCGGTAGCTAGGCTTGAGGCCATACGAATGCTCATAGCCTTTGCACCAAATCATGCTATTAAACCTTTTCAAATGGGTGTAAAAACCGCTTTCTTAAATGGTTATCTAAATGAAGAAGTTTTTGTTGAACAACCATCGGGCTTCATAGATATGTATTTCCTAACCACGTATATAAACTTGATAAAGAACTTTATGGTTTAAAACAGGCTCCTGGAGCTTGGTATGATAGGCTTTCAAAGTTTTTATTGGAAAATGGATTTAATCATGGTTCGGTTGATAAAACATTATTTATCAAGTCACAGTGCGATGAACTGTTGCTTCTTCAAGTGTATGTCGATGACATTATTTTTAGTGCAACAAGTGAAGTTCTTTACAAATGCTTTTCGGATCTAATGAAATCTGAATTTGAAATGAGTATGATGGAGGAACTAGGATTTTTCCTTGGTCTCCAAATCAAACAAAGTGAACAAGGCACCATGATCCATCAACAAAAGTATTTGATGGAAATGCTAAGTAAGTTTGGGTTGACTAATGCCAAACCCGTTGCTACACCAATGGTATCTAACATTAAACTTGATCAAGACCAAAATGGTAAGAGTGTTAGTGAAATGGTGTATCGAGGTATGATTGGTTCATTGCTTTATTTAACCGCTAGTCGACCCGACATTCAATTTAGCGTATGTTTGTGTGCCCGTTTCCAATCAAATCCTAAGGAATCACACTTTAAAACCGTCAAACATATTTTTAATTATTTGATTGGAACAAAAGAATTGCATCTTTGGTATCCATCTCATTACGAACTTGCTCTTGTAGGATTCTATGATGCGGATTACGCGGGCAACACAGTGGACAGAAAAAGCACATCCGAAATTGCTACATTCTTGGGCCCTTGTTTAATCACTTGGGCAACCAAGAAGCAAAACACGGTATCATTGTCCATGGCTGGAAGTGAATACATCAGTGCAGCGCTCTGTTGCACACAAATCATTTGGGTTCGTCAACAATTGCACGACTATGGTATGATCTTCGAAACAACTCCGATATTTTGCGATAATACTAGTGCAATTAATATTTCAAAGAACCCAATACAACATTCACGTACTAAACATAATGATATTAGGCATCATTCTTACGTGATCAAGTTGAAAAAGGAACAATTAGTCTTAACTTTTGTAAAACGGAAAATCAAATTGCGGACATTTTTACAAAACTGTTGGAAAGAGAACAATTCGTAAAACTTCGGTTGGAAATTGGTTTGTTGGGTGATATGTGACTCTAATAAATTTATTTTTTCTATATGGTTGACTAGAAAAAGGGATGTACATGTCTAAAGTTTAAAATGTCAAAATCTCCAACATGCAAAATAGACCGAGAATTTCAATTAAAATCTTGCACTTGCATGTGAATTATTTCACTGAGCCTCTCAATTTCACCTTATTTCAAATCAAGATAATCTCTCCATCTATCCCACTTTTTGAGCATCAATTCTTCACTCTTACACTCAACTACCGCTCATTACCCACACCCTCACTTAACCAACCGACCCTCATATTAACTCCTTCAACCCAGAATACATTGACAAATTAAAAATGGCCACCAAATCCGCTGCATGTATCGAAAAATCCGACAAAACCCAACCGCCCCTACCAAGCCTGCAACAGTCAAGGCCGTTATTGCATGAAACAAAACCACGACATGCAAAGGGCGAGGTCGTGGTGGATTAAAGAAGAGTCCCCCAATTTCAATGATGTTAGACTCTAATGTCGATATTGATTCTGAGAAAGATAAGCTTACACTTAATGAATTGACAAGTGAAATCAACAAAGAGAAAGTGATCGTTGAAGATGTTTTTGAAGAAGTGGTTGTTGTCGAAAAAGGAAAAGAAAAGAAGAATGTTGATGATGTTGAGAAAGAAAAAGAAGCTGAAAGTATTGTTGAAAAGGAAGTTATTGTCAAAAAGGAAAAAGGAAAGGAGAAAGATGGAGTGAGTAAAAAAAAGGTGTTGAAAAGGAAAAGGAAACCGAAGGTGGGAAAAATGATGATGTTGCTGAAAATATGGATACTCCAGTCGAAAAATCAGAAAAGGAGGTCATGCATAAAGATGAGTTCATCCTAAATGATGAACAAATTGATGAACCAAACAATGATGACAAGGTACTTGATGAAGGTCTTGATCCCCTCTTTACCAAAACCCCCAAATCCAAATCTAAAAGAAAAATCATTGAATTTTTTGGTGATGGTGATGAACCACTTGTTGAATCTCATCTTAAACCAAACACAAAACCCAAATCCATTGCCAAAAGAAAATGAGGATCAAATCCCAAAGCGGCCAAGAAGCTTATGTCTGGTGCAACAGTTGAATCAACTGTTGCAATGGGTCCGGTAAATGCTAAGTTAGACAAGCTTTTGACCATTGTGACTAGGCTTGCTGTCAATAATGAGACCCTTAAGAAGTAGGTTGCTGAGCTCAAAACCATAAATGAATATCTCATAGAGCATGTCCAAATCCTTGGAAGAAATGTTCCCGATGATGATGAACGAACCATCTTTTACCCAAATTGGCTTCCTAACCCATTTGGCTCCTTGTCTTAATATCTCATCCAATCTGTGAACTGTTTTTAAGTTTTTTCTCGAATAATTTGCTGCTGGTTTATCTTGTACTACTTGAACATGTTTTCGTCCTTCTTTTGATGATGTCAAGAGGGGGAAGTATGTAAATTATGTGTTTATGTTCATTTAATGACTCTTAGGCTAACGTACACCGTGAAAATGTCTTAGCTAATGATTAGATATTCTACTTAGGATAAGCATGTTGGCCCTCATTCACCTTGATCATGTCATGTTTATTTGATGTCTTATTGAATATGGTTGAAAGACCGACTCACCATAGGCTTAGGGGGAACTTAACACATATTTAAAACTTGCCATCATCAAATGGGGGATTTATTAGAACACATTTGGTTGATGATGCCAAGTTTCATTTGTTATTTAATTGTTTGCCTCTTAACTAAATTGTTTAGCAAAATTGAAGCTATTGATGATCAATCAAAGTGTCCACAAGCTATCCAAAGTAACAAGATGATCAAGATGAAGGCAAGATAAGAAAGCCCATTGCCTAGAATGAATGTTGCAAAACCATGCAACAGTCCCTGTGACTGTTGCACCACGGTTTCTGGTACTAACGTATGGAGAATTTTCGGAAAAATTCATAAGTGTTCAAAACCTTTCAAAAGCTTTATTGTGTTCAAAAGGAATATCATTTTTCAAATCTGAAGAACAAAAAGAACAAAAAGAATATGCTTGCAAGTTAAATTAGAGATACCAATCTTATTAATGCAAGTTGTTTTTCATGCTAAAAATGGGTCTTTTGCTTTTTCCATTTTTGGTGAAATTGTGAGTTCCCATAATTTATGGGTAACACTCCTTGCCTTGGAAATATGCAGCCACCTTGAGCCTTACAAATCTGATTGTTCTTCTATATTTTTAAATGAGAATACACTCTACAAACCTATGGACATTAAAGTGAAGAAGTATTAAGATCCTTCTCTTACACACTTATTTCCTCTATAAATAGTCATCTCATTTATCATTTATTGTTAAGACTTTTCAGAATACTCATTGTAAAATATTTGCAAAATCATTTCAACATTTTAAGCTTTGTTCCTCAAATATTTGCAAAACCGTTTTCTGTTTTCAAAATTCTTCACTTGTTTTTCAAAGCTCTAAATCAAGTATCAGTTCGCTTCACTGTTGCACAAAGAATATAAAGATTTGAAGAAGAATTTCTGGTGGCCTGGGATGAAGAATGAAAGAGCTGAGTTTGTGGCTCGGTGTTTGACACGTCAGAGGGTTAAGGAAGAGCAGCGACGATCACAAGGTAAGATTTAGTCTCTTGAGGTACCTGAATGGAAATGAGAGTCTATCTCTATGGATTTTATAGTGGGTTTGTCGGGGAGTCAACAGGGTAACAACATGATATGGGTTATAGTTGATCGTTTGACCAAGTCAGCTCACATGATATCGGTTGCATGGGGTGCCTAAGGATATAGTGTTAGATAGAGATGCGAGGTTCATATCACGGTTTTGGAAAGCGTTGCAGGAGTTGATGGGAACTACTTTGAAGATGAGTACTGCATTTCATCCTGTGACAGATGGACAGACAGAGAGGACCATCAAGACTTTGGAGGATACGCTACGAGCTTGTGTGATGGATTTTGGTGGTATCTGGGAGGATAGATTGCATCTGATTGAGTTTTATTATAACAACATCAATTACACGAGTATTGGCATGACACTATTTGAGGCTTTATATGGGAGAAGGTGTAGGAGTCCGATTTGATGGGATGATAGAGCTGAGGCAGTGGTTTTAGGACCACAGATGGTACAGGAGATGATAGAACATATTAAGCTGATCAGGCAAAAGATGAACGCGGCCCAGGATCGACAAAAGAGTTGTGCAGATTTACATCATCGTGACATAGAGTTTCAGGTTGGAGACAAGGTTATTTTGAATGTGTATCCTATACGTGGGGTCGTGAGGTTTGTTAAGAAAGGGAAGTTGAGCCAGAAGTTTATCGGACCATATGATATTTTGGATCGTGTGGGTGAGGTTGCTTACCGGTTAGCGTTACCAGCGGCTTTGGATAGGGTGCATAATCTGTTTCACGTGTCTCAGTTACGGAAGTATGTGAGCGACCCTTCACACGTGTTAGAGGTGGAGAACATAGAGTTAGATGAATCGTTGTCTTATCTTGAGGTGCCAAAACAGATTCTTGATCGCAAGGTTCAGAAAACTAGGAATGGGGAAACAGTGTTGCTTAAGGTTCTATGGTCTAACCATGAGGTTGAGGAAGCTACTTAGGAGGCAAAAGAGGCTATGAGGGAGCGGTATCCGTCACTTTTTGATCAGGTATGTGTGGTTACGGGGACGTAACCATGTTTCTTTTAGGGGGTGGGAGATGGTTGCATAAAGTTTTTGTATGCTTTATGTTAGTTTTAGTACATGTACTAGTTGTTTTGAGTCGGTTTGAGTTTTGGTTGAGAGTTTTGTTTTGAGTTTGTGGTTATGTTGTGGTGTCGGAGTTGGGATAGTATGTTTTGTTTTTGTGAATGGGTTGAACTTCGGGGACGAAGTTCTTTTTAAGGAGAGAAGACTGTAATACTACGGTTTTCTATGTCTATGGGTACTCTATCGAGTGAGGCTTACTCTGTCGAGTAAGTGTGTTTTAACGCCAAACAATAGTCTTTCTGATGGGTACTCGATCGAGTACGTGTGACACTCGATCGAGTTAGGGGAACTCGATCGAGTAACTGCGTCTTACGGGTTATTTTAGCCGGGTTTTGTTAATAACGCGTGATTAGTATAAAAGGTTTCCGTCATTCTCTTTAATCACTTTTTCACCTTTATAAAACCTTTCAAAAGAAAAGAAGTTACGTAGTTCTCTCTCGTCACGTTGTTAGCAACTACCAAGGGCTAGGATCGTCGGACTGTCTTGTTTCTTTACGTCGTTCTGATCGTCGTGTCAAAGGTAAGCTTCTTGTATAATTTTTATAGCATTTCGTTGAGTTTGGTTAAAACTCTAATTGGGTAGTTTTAGGGGTTTTGGGTGTATTGTGTGGATTAGGTGGTAATTGTATGTATATGTGTTATAGGAGGAGGATTCGTAGAGGAACATTACAGATTAGCTGCTGTGACGGTCTTGTGGTTGCTATTCCAGGTAGGGTTTCCCTACTCTTGTTTACATGGCTTTGTTGATAATTGATCGTTGTTGTTAGTTTATATTATATCGGAGTTGGATTTGGTGATTCTTGATTGTATAGTTGGTTGTACAACTGTCTGTGGTTTGCGAGATGCGTCCTCGGCTGAATGGAGTCACTTGCGGGAGTGGCTTCATGCCCTTGATTCGCCCTCTGTGAAACCCGCCACATAGGGGATGTGCACATTTAGGAATATGGGTTATCGCTCAGATGAGATGAGCGGGGCTTAGGCGGGAACGGCTGCGGTCCCCCACTGGCGGTGTGGAATACTTGTTGCGATGGGTATTCTGGCAGGACTACACACTTTAGTTTGTAGTCAAGTGCGTGGAGCTGTGAAGGAGATTGGTTGGTTAGTTTGGATTGTATATTATTTCAGGTGTATTGTTTTTTGTAATCAGTACTGACCCCGTTTAATTGTTTTAAAAACCGTGGTGATCCATTCGGGGATGGTGAGCAGTTATTGAGCAGGTATGAGTTGATGCGCATGGGATAGCTGGGTTGTGTCGCCACAAGATGTTTAGAAGTCTTCCGCTGTGTCATGAACAGTCTTTTACTTTATTTCAGTTGGTTTGACAGTTTTGAGAAATAGTTGTATTTTACTTTAGCAGTTTTGGTTTTTGGACTTGTATCGCTTTAAACATATTTAATAAAGTATGTTTTTTATTGTCTATTTGATATACATTGCCTCGGGTGACCGAGATGGTAGCACTTCCATGCTTTAAGTGGTCCTGGTAAGGCACTTGAGCTATGGGGGTGTTACAGTAAGACCCGAGACCTTTTTATAATTTGATTTACTCTAATATTTTTATATTTGACTTTGTTAGATTTAGACTCAAACCACAAACACCCCCTAAATTGGTTACATTAAAACTATTTACATAAACACCGCTAACATATACCTTTCTTGTGGGATCGAACCCTACTTACCCTTACTTTTGTTAGAGTACAAAATCTTATTTCAGACGGGCAGTTTTCGCGTCTGAAATAAGACCGGCAAAATATTGCCATTTTTGTAGAGAATGTAAGCAGTGAATCTACAAAATGTTATTACTAGAGGTGTCACTTTTTACCTGAAAATAGTGGGAAAAATAATGGTAACATGTTATCCGTAAAATATAAAAATTGAACTGTCAAATGTTAACATGTTGTCCGTCTTATTTCAGACCAAAAGCAATGGTCTGAAGCAAGACGCACTGTTGTTAGAGTTAGTAGTGGATTATAAATTGTGAATTTGGAGGGTCACGACAAGCCTAGCCATTTATGTTCCTCCTCCTATGAGGAATCAAAACCAATAAGCCTTTAAAAAACCTTTCTCCAATAAAAATCAAAACCAACTTGGTTGTCCAAATAAACAAGGTTTCAAATCTCAACCTCCCTACAATCAAAACCAATAACTCATAACTACTGGACCTCCAATGCAAAACAATAATGACCTATCCTTTGACATGCAAAATGCGGTTTTGCAAATATAAAGGAACCAACAAGACTTTTTTGCACAAATGCAAAAGGATAACCAAGCAAATGATATCACCATCAATAACATTCTTGCACAAAAAAAGACGCTTGAGACTCAAATGTCTCAAATGGGGTCTTCAAGTTCACAAAGACAAAAATGGACATTACCTCCTTAAGATAACCCTCCAATTAAGCATGAAACGACACATGCCATACTAAGGTGGGGTAAAGAGTACGAGAGTCTAATGGAGCCGGTTGAAGATAATGTTGGTGATAAAGGTGGAAGGAAGAACACGGTGATGGATGAAGTGTTGAATGAGAATGGTGAGGATGGAACATTGAGAAAGAGTGGTAATGTAGTTGATCTAACTACAAGTGAATTAAAGAAGAAAAGAGTTGAAGAGAAGAGTAAGGATAAGGAAGAGCCGATTGTCGTTATAATACATGAAGCGGATCCTTTGCATTCATTTAAGTTGTAACTTATAAAATATTTCTTCTACTTAAGTTTTGTTTTTTATGATTTAGTGATTTCGCGGTTTTATCATTAAAGTTCTTAAAATTCTCGCTTTTTAAGCTACAATGATTGTATTTACTTTGTTGTATAACCGTGGCGGTTCACATGTGCCCTTTTAATTTATCCTTTTTTAATCTATTGCCTAATTTCTAGAATACTATGTAATCATCCTATTAGCGTTTAGGCGAGTGAGTTTTGTAACGCATGTTATATTTATTTTTGGGTTTTTCTAACATGTGCCAATGGTCACGTGTTAAGATGTTAATTAAAGAAGGATTTGTAGGAAAGCATCACAAGAAATTGAAATATGAACTCCTAATTACCATACTTAGAGAATTATTTTGCAAACCTTCTTTTATTAGCATCTTAACAGGTGCCCATTGAATAATATTTTTTAAAAATGTTATAACAAATTTTCTAAAAACCTTTTATTTATTACGAGTAGCATTATTCTTAAATTTGGATATAAAACAACACGTCGAGATTAAGAAAAAAGAGTGGAGGAAACAAACCAAAAATGGTGTTCTTCGGGTTTTTCATAGCTTGATTCATTGCAACATCACCTATTAATCGTTTACCGTCCGTGAAGGAAACACAAGATGGAGTAGTGCGGTTACCGAGTTCATTGGGGATGACCTCAATATTGTCATTCCTCCTCCAAATTGCAACGCATGAGTGTGTCATCCCAAGATCAATCCCAATCACCGGCCATTTCCCGTTTCCTTCCAGTCTTTTGTTTTCTCAAATCTCTAAATAACTGAAAACAAGAAACTAGTGAGCAAAGCACAATTGGATAACTTTTAGCTTCTTCTTAAAACAAATAGTGTAAAATCTACACAAAAATATACTTGTTTGCATATTAGGCCGATTAGGGCTACCATTAGGGTTTGACTAATTACGGTTAGGGTTTAATAAAGATGTGAGTTATTATAAATAGCTCACCATATTTCAGTTAAAATACAACATTATTATCAATCAATACAATTCCCTTATGCAATATCCCCTCTATAATGAGGCCTAAAATATAAAAATTCGCCGCCCTACCGGTAAGCGTTTTACATTAGCGGTGCCTGCCAGCGGGATTTACATGTGATGATCGTTGTTTTAGTTTATTATATTTTCAAAATTTTAAAAAAAATCGTAGTCCATGATGATGCTGCCGTGAGAGATAATAAGAACCCCTCTTATTCTAGATTGATTTTTACGGGAGGTATGCAATCCGTAAAGCCTCTCGTTAATTTGAAGAAAGAAATTATTCAAATTTCTTCATCTTTGAAACTTGATTTATCATCTTTACTTCGTTCAAGGTGGTACAAAAATTGACTGGCGAGTTACGCAATCAACAAAAATGTATTTTGCGTCCGAAAAACTTAGCGTTCTCTAAATATTGAAATTGACGGATAATTTTCCGTTTTACCGAGATTTGTTTAGGTCAGATTAGTGTTCCTAACAAATTACTTGATACTCGACAAGTCCGAAAAAATCTTCGTTCTTGTCCGAAAAGTTTCTAGCGAGTCTTATACTTTACCTACCTTGTGATACGAAGATGAAGAAGTTTGATGAAGACGAAGAAAAATGAAGAATTACGACGAGGAGATGGAGTTTTTTTAATTATGATTATCTTGTATTCTCCAATCTTAAAGTTCGTACTACGTACCGTCTTTACGATTGCGGGAGGGTATTAGGATATTAGGCCCATTAGGACCGGCTACCATTAGGGTTTGCCTAATTACGATTAGGGTTTAATAAAGATGTGAGCTATTATAAATAGCTCACCATATTTCAGTTAATATACAACATTATTATCAATCAATACAATTCCCTTATGCAATATCCCCTCTATAATCTTAACACTCTAAAAAAAATTATGGTTGAACAATGACCAAAATAAGATGTACTCCGTATATCATATAATAGGGTAAAATATGGTAATAGGTTATTCAATTTAGAGTATTTTGTGACAATGGATTCAGAGGAGTGTATCTCCGACGATAGAGTTAAATGTGAAGCCTGTCATGACATTAGTTTTAGCTAAAAATCAACCACATACCTCTTTTAGTTGTCGCTTTAGTAAATAAATAATTCTTATATGTATATGGCGGTGTTTAATCAATTATTATATGAGAATACTCTGAATTATAGGTGGTATTCTTATACTCCGTATTACTCTCAACTTCAATTAATCTCACAATATAACGATCTATTAACCTTCTCTTCTCATAATACAACCCGATAACCCACTACCTACTAGTCAGGTCATCTCTTTAAAAAAAATCTAAAACAAGGATTAACATAATAACCTCTATCAATCCCACATTCCCACCCCATTACTTGACCAAAGAAAAAAAAAACAATCCCACCCCATTACTTAATTTTCTTCACCAAAATCACTTACCCAGAATCAGGCCCGGTTCTAGACTTCTCGGGACCCTAGGCGAAATCGTGAATTGGGGCCCTTTAAAAAAAATACAATGTATGATCAGTGGCGGAAGTAGGAATTTGAGGCATGGGGGCACAATTTTTTTTCCCCAATAAATTATTTTGGCTTGAATTTTTTTTTTTTAAAAAAAAATCTTCTAAATAATTTTATTTAGCGTAAAAAATATCGAAAACCTTAATAATGTCTCTTGTTATATACACTATAATTTTTTAAATAAATAATGTTTTAATTTGAATTTTTCTTTAAAATATACAAAGTTTCAAATAAATATACATACAATTAATATCTTTGTAAATAACTTAAAGGTTTGCAGCACATATAACGAAATAGAATAAAATTATGGCTAAGAGTCTAAGACCCAAATCAATATATAAAAAAAAATAACTACTCTTCTATAAGACCGTTCTATAGCATAGGACATGCTTAATAGGAAAACATAACCCAACAAAAGAAACAAGTTACTCCATATTAGCATACCAACACGACTAAAAAGAACAATTGAAAACCTAAAGTACCAAGCACAAAAACCCCATTAAACACATGCCTCCTCCGCCACCACTTCCTCTATAGTCGACGGTTCGACACCACCATTCCGATCATCAATCGCATCTTCTTAGGTCGCCCCTTCTATTCTTTTGTCACTGTCTGGTGTAGGAATTAGCCAAATTAATGGAAAATCTGAAATGGGTTTGCTTTGGAATTGAAGAAAATTGATTGTATACAAAGGAATTGAAGACAAAGAAGATGGTGAAATGGATAAGATTTTGAGAAAATTGATTGTACACAGGAATTGAAGATTACATACCTAGGAGCAGGGGCACTGAGGCAGATTTCTGAGTTTTTTTTTTTTTTTTTTTTTTTTTTTTTTTTTTTTCATATTGGGCCCCTTTCAAGGTTGGGCCCTAGGCAAATGCCCCTGGCCTGCCCAGTATCAGTGAACCACTCAACCACCACCACCACCACCACCTACCTTTCACTCACCACCACCACCAAAATCAAACATCATCCCCCCCCGGACCCCCAATATACCAACAAAATCCTTAGATCAAAACATCATTCCGGTTCATCCTCTTTCTTCTCTATCACCGAGTTCACCACTGGTCCACTGTGTCCGACGACGCGCGCAGTCCTACCACATGTTGCGGCGATTCTACAACTTCCTTCTCCATCGAATTAACGTCGTAGTTGAAGGTGTTGGAGGTTTTGTTGAAGGTTCTTGATCGTTGTCTATCGATGAAGATGGAGAAAATGAAGAATCCAATGCAAATATGATAAGATTAATATCTTATCTTCACAAAATCCCCAGAAATAATAATCCGGAATTCACGAGCGCGAAATCCTAGGAGAAATCAATAATTATCGCCGGAGATCGATTAGATGATCAAGCATTTTTAGTCGGCATTGTTTGAGTGATTCATGAACAAATTTGTAACTGAATTTGAAATTATTATGAAAAATAAATGGAAGTAAGTTTGCCAAAACTTTGATTGATTCTAATTTTTTTCCCCTTTTTATGGATAATGATGATACGATGTCACCGGGTGGCGCTCAATCTCGGCGTCACCTTCTCTCATGCACCCTTCATTATTGAGCTTTCCACTTAATATTAATGGGTACACCATTATTATGAGGGTCCCCACTTATTTCATGTGAGAGGGTGCCGCTAACTCATTTTCCTTTCGGAAATCAAACATCACTGAAGGAGATTATTATTATTACACAAATTCTCATTTGTGATGGGTCAAATAAAACCACTTGGGTAGATAAAGACAAACTATTTGTGATTCTCTAAACATTATTGCTTGTGATTTATACGCCTGGCAGGCTAGGACGTGTAGTCTACACGTCTTAGCCAAGGCTGAGTCACGTGTTCTACACGACTTGACCAAGTTCAGGACGTGTTTTTTTCAATTTTTCCATTGCATTCGTCTAGTCTTTTTTTCAATTTTTCCATTGCATTCGTCTAGTCGAGATAAACGATTTGAAAAAAAAAATCGTCGGAGACGGACACCCAAGCAAAAAGTTATGGTCGCTTAAAATTTGTTCGTTCTAAATTGTCATTTTTGTCTAATTTAAGCCGTTGTCCGCAAAAAATAACAAATTTAAAATCGTTTTTATTATTCCCCGTTTATAAATATGTAAAAAAAAAAAAGTTAGTTCGTTACTTCTTTTTTCCCCTTACGATGAAATGATAATTAGTTGCTATAAAAAGGTCACTGAAACGCAATTACAAACCATTTCCAAAACACATTTGCGATAAAAAGATAATTAATTTTTACTAAATTTAATTTGGATGCTCAAAGGCAAATTAGGAATAAATGAAAAAATAGGGGGCGTAACAAGTAAAACATGGGGCGTGGATAAACCTGACAAACGAGTCAATCGGGGCGGGTTGGGGTCGGGCCAGTTCGAGTCGGGTTAGTTCGGGTCTTTCATTGATTTGGGGGTAATTAATTTTTACTAAATTTAATTTGGATGCTCAAAGGCAAATTAGGAATAAATGAAAAAATAGGGGGCGTAATAAGTAAAACATGGGGCGTGGATAAACCTGACAAACGAGTCAATCGGGGCGGGTTAGGGTCGGGCCAATTCGAGTCGGGTTAGTTCGGGTCTTTCATTGATTTGGGGGTAATCGGGTTTCAGGTTTCAGACCTATTTCGGGTCTATTAGTCGGGTCAAGCGGGTAAAGTTATTTCGGGTCGGCTCATTTTCGGATCAATGAATAAGAGATAAAACGTCATTTCAAATTTTTTCGGTTCAATTAGAGTTATGCTTTGTTGGGTCATTTTCGGGTTGGTTGGTTTCGGATCAGGTCAGTTATGGGTCAAGAAACCTCGGGCCATGTTCGGGTCGGGTCGGGTCAATTTGGGCTTTCAGGTCACATTCGGGTAATGTAGTTCGTGTTACTTTATGGTCTCGGGTCAGCCTTCAATCAGGTCAATCAGAGCGGGTTGCTTTTGCCAAGTCTAAGCGTGGACAAAGACATCAGTCACATCACAATGGAGGAAACCACCGACCCACCGTCAATTGGAAGCATGGCTAAAGGAGTATAGACAAGACCATAAATTCAACCAATTTGAATCATCTTCATTACTTTCCCTCTCCATTATCTCTTAACGGTTTAGATATTATTCCGGAATAATCTAACGGTCACAAAATAAGTAATAGATAGTGATGTGTAAGATTAATATTGTAATATATTAAAATGCACTTATTAAAGACAATAGATCATCCATTATTTTTGAGTTAATAGAGAGGATACTAGCTCAAATTCAATAGGGACGAATAGAGGTGGACAACATGGCGGGCCAATCCGGCCCGGCCCGGCCCAACACTGCCTCGTGGGCTGACTTTCTCCAGCCCTAGTGCCAGCCCAGCACAGCCCGCTCCTTCCCTCGGGTCGGGCTAGTGCCGCATTTTCCTTGGCCCAGCCCGGTCCAAACACTAAAAAATCCAAAAATATAGCTGGCCCGGCCCGGCCCGCCTTGGCCCGCCACTATGTGGGCTGTGCTCGGGCTGGACAAAACCAACCTAGCACTGGCCCGGCCAAGCCCGGTCCCTCACTCGTGCCGTGCTAGTGCCCCAAACCCTTAGCACGGCCCGCCCTTGGCCCGGCCCAGTGAGCACCTCTAGGGACGAATACAAAAACAACCTTATTTACCTACTAGGCTAAATGACTCATTTTCATATCTACAAGGTTGTACTAAATTCCTTCACACATATGAGTTTCCTTGTCACAAAAAAACAAAAAAAGAATTATTAGTTAAGAAAGAAAAAATTATCTCCTCCTCTTCTCTGAAAAAAAACTAGACTCCAACCATTATATTCGAGGCTCCCATCGATTATTAATCGATGGTAAGCCTCAAAACCGTTTCATCTTTCAATTAATAGTATGCGCATTTGTCATCTAATTAATATAAGTCTCTATTTTTGGGAGAATCGTTTTTCAGTTTTTTTTTTTTTCCTTTATTTCGGGGTTCCTAGTTAAACTTAAATTTAGTTTCAATCAAAATATAGACAAGAATAATTTGTTGATGGTTCGTCGCACATTACTATGGATACAAGTTATTTGTAAACGATCTATGGAACTAGTGACATGTATTTTTCTTTTACAATTTATCACGATCCCCTCATCAAAAGCTGCATGAAGATAGCGATACGAGGCCGAGTCGAATTGTCAGATCATGGTTTGAGATCCCTAGTTTACAAGAAATTAATTTTTCTTTGATTTCTAACAGTTCATAGACTATACAACTGGATGTACAATAGCATTGTACATCCAGGGTTATTTTAGTCTTTCTCTAATACAATTATTAAATCCAAAAATAACAAACCTAAAACAAATCAAATGTAATCCCTCTTCTCCATAACTGCTTCCCTATTCTAACTACTGATCTCCATCTTCTTCTTTTATACAGATTAATCATCTTCTCCCTCTAAATTATTCAATCAACTATTACAACTCTCATTCTTCAATCAAAATCATTAAGAAATTAATCAATTTTTACCATCAATGGTGGACGGAGCTTTATTGCCTGATTACCGATGGCTCGAATTCTTTATATATCCATCTTTTTTCATTATGCCTTACTTAATCATCCTCTCCCTCTAAATTATTTAATAAGCTATTATAACTCTCTTTCTTCAATCGAAAACAATTTTTTACTATCAATGATTGATGACTGATGGCTCGAATTCTTCATATTTAAGCTCGAATTCTATTGTCAATAACACATCTAGTATGTGTAATAGCTCGACTTCTTAGATGACTTGCAAAAGCCTTGGGAAATTCAATTGGTAAGTCACGCATCAGGTGGAGCTTCAATGGCTAATGACGGATGACTCGAATTTTTTTTTTTATATAAGCTCGAGTTCTATGTTCAATAACACATGCATTATGGGTAATAGCTCGACTTCTTAGATGACTTGCAAAAGCTTGGGAAATATAATTGACAAGTCATGTTTAATATCATACTGTTCAACAACAGATCAATAAGGATATAAAAGTAACTTAAATCTAGTTTGTATATAAAATTTCAACCAAAAACTCTACATTACAATTAGAATCAAAAGACTCTATATAGACTCAAAATCTCATGTAATTAAAATGTTGTTGAACCATTAGTAGATGTAATGCCAAGAACTCGAAACATATACTAAAAATATGAATAATTGTTGGAATGGGTAAACATAAGCTCAAAATATATAGCTCGAGTTCTTTATATATTAGCTCGAATTCTAGCTAGTTGTATAATGAGCATTATACAACTGGATGTAGGATCCTATTTGTGGATTTCTAATATATTCGTTTTCGATTATAGTTATTCTTTGTAGGTGTCGTATGACGTTCTATTAATGAAATTATTCTTCTATTTCAAAAAAAAAAATTCCTTCACACATATCAAAAAGATATTTAGAGGCATGATAAAGATTTATTGAAAATATTGTTATTCTAACAATCACAAACGCGATAATGGGTTATTCTTAAACAAGTTCGGAAAAACACGTGGACTCTAAACTTAGACACAAATAGGATTATACATCCAGTTGTACTATAAGCATTGTATAACCAAAGTATAAGAATCCGAGCTTAAATGTATTTTTTCCGAGCTAATTCAAAGTTCATGTTTTTAATGTGTAAATGGATGAATTCAATACTTTATAATAAAACTCGGATACTTTATCACAAAGCTCAGATTCTACACCGTACAACATATACAACTGGTTGTATAATCCATGAATTGCTTAGACACCCTTAAAAAAACCTATAAAAAAAAAGTGATGGGGCATATTTGTGGACAGCGGGCCGCCCACGGGGGCGCTTGGTGAAGGGGCTCGAAAACAAGCGTTTGCATTTTGTATGGAGTCGCCACCAATTTTTATGGGAAATTGGAACCGTTCGAATACCTCGTGTCATGTCAAGACACAAAGTAGTGACATGAACACTAAGCAGTCGTTACCCTTAGCATTCTATGTCTAGAATGACTCTCGTGGATGCCAATGAACACGGGTGCTCACGGAGATCTGGAGTAAGGGGTGAGGGTACGTATTAGGAAGCTCTTTTGATCGAACACCTAATCCCGCCCGCCTCGATAGCGGCCTCTACTAATGATTAGGGAAGTTATTCGTACTTGATATATCGTCGGCTATATGCATGCAATGCAACATCCATTGATTAATCCTAACATGTGAAGAATTAGACTAAGTCGGTTGACACGTAATTAGCATACAATTGGGTCGAAGTAGGATTTAAGTTCAATTACATGTGGAAACATACAAACAATGAAAGAAATACAATAATTATGAATTACAATAATGAAAATTACAATAATTACAATGGAATAGACGATTTATGTCGAAAATACCTTTAAAACGGATGATTTGATAAAAAGGAATAAAAGAAAAGAAAATTAAAAGAATTAAATAAATTACGAACAGAAATTAGCGATAATACGAATATTAGTTAATTAATACGTAAACTAATTAAACTACGTCAAGGCAGAAAAGGAGTTCGAGAGATTTAACTCATCTCGAACAAGCGCAAAGAGCATGCGCCCTTTGGAAGAGGCGCAGCGATTCTTGCGTCTGTTCCAAGGGTGAGTTTGGGGTCTGTGAAGCCGAAGCGCAAAACCGTTAATGTTAATTGGTAAATTAATGGATTGATTACGACAATTGACTCGGATGGAAGTGATTTAATGGGTTATTTACATATGAATTAGTCATAAAAGCAGTAAAACACGGATGAGACGGATGCTAATGAATTAATTATGTGAAGGGTCGATGTTAATGAATGATTAATTAAACTAATTAACTAAACGAATTAACAACTAAACATGATGAATGAAACGAATTAATGAATAAACAGGTGAAAACTATATCAACAATGAATCCCAGAAACTCAACATGAACGAATTGAATCTCTAAAACTCGAATTGAATTTAATAACGAAAACCCGCAAATATTGATTATTTGGGATTTGAGTCGGATTTATGATGATTAAAGCATGAATGAAATATGTGAATGAATGATGAATTATATATGTGAATTAATGATTAAGAATGAAGAATTAACAGACGAACAAAACAAAAGAAATAAATTTGATACGAATTACGAGAGGACGGAGGAAGAAGAAAAGAAGCAGAATGCGGCGGCCCTCACGAAGAGGCGCAGCAGAGATCTTGCGCTCCTTCAAGAGGCGCATGTTTGCTGCGTCTTTTCTCGACGTCATTTCGGAAATCCGCAAAAAAGGTTTTAAAGACGGTTTTAGAAATCGGTTTTAATGAGGTACTTTCGACATAAACCTTACAATTGTTATACAATAATAAAATACAATAAAGGAGAGATTAATACACCCTCAGACTTACATGTTGACGGAACGAGAAGAACTAAGAAGATCGATTAGTGATGCTCGACGCGAATGCAAGGAAAGAGTGCCCTCGAAAGAGGAAAACGATTTAACAAGTTGATTAATTAGATTGATTGAGTGTAGTGGTCAAATTGGTCGGTCATGCAACGGAGAGGCTGGTACCCGGAAAGATCCGAGCTTACGTGGTCGGAAGTCCAAGCACGTAGGCGCCAATTAGTAAGAACGAAGTCTAGAATGCAAAGGGAGAAGAGAAGGGCGGACACTCGCGTGAGAAATATGAGGAACGAAAGCTCCTATTTATACTAATCACGTGAAGGAATAGGGTTTCGGAGACTCTTTGGAAGTGAATCTCGGAAAGATATAAAAAAGATACGTAAATCATGCAAAGAAGGGCACGGGAAGAAGCGCGCAGCGCCCACTGCGTCTCTTGGAAGAGGCGCAGCACCTGCTGCGTCTGTTCCCAGGAGGTTTCCTCCTGTTTAAGAAAGATTTCCGTGTTTAAGTTATGGTAGGACGGAATTAATTCGATTATCTTTAATATCTTATGTAAATATTACGGGATATTATTTGCCAAAAGATAAAATTTGAGAAATATGGAATAGAAATATCCGGAACATTCCGAACATTCGACTCGGGATTTAACAACTATCAGAAAATGGAGACGGTTTTTGACCCGGACTCCGAATGTACTCTAATTACTGCCAAAACGACCGTATCAGGACGTAGATGACAACTAAGAGGTCGACATTAATATTTGAGCAATCACTTGACATAATCTTACGAATTGTCACAAATCGTTCCGCGAACCAAACATGCGGCCCAATCATCACCGGGTGGTTTGCGAGGGGTGCAGAAACGAGGTGTCTACAGAGCCCCCACTTTGACTGAGGCTTGGACAAGGCGAAAGTCAAAGTATAGCCATCAGTCAATCAAGATTACAACTCGACGACTATGGCGACGCAAGGCGGCTCAAGGGGTCTGAACCAAGGACCTGTCGTCGGGAACATTTTAGAGTCTGTCGACTATCGGGGAGGGTCGTTTAAAGTCCATTAGACTACGTAAGGAAGCTCGCCAGCCACAAGAAGAGACCATACCTGAGACTTAATCGAACTTCGCGGGGAACAAGAGATATTGAAAACAGCAGGACGTCGGTAGAAACTGCTGGGGGAATCCGCTTGCGTCGGTCTCAAACGAACTCTGGCAAAAAAACTTGAGGTTGAATCTGCTTGCGTTGGTCTCAAGCGAACTCTTGTTGGGGAATATATCGACGACTAGGAACATCTTGATCGTCAGAGGAGAAGTCTTGCGTGAGCAGTACTGCAAAATACTACTGCGCTGGACAAAATAAATTGAGCAATACTGCAAAATACTGCTGCGCGGGATAAAATGGGCTTGGACAATACTGCAAAATATTGCCGCGCTGGATAAAACGTGGGCCGGAACGAAAGAAAATCGTCGAAACGGACCAAAAAGATATAATGGTATTGAGGAAGAGGCGCACCAAAGATGGGCCCACAAATAACGAACTCACAACGAATTTTTGAAAATTCGTATGGAGGGAACAAAGGAAGAGGCGCAGCAAGAGCTGCGTCTCTTGGAAGAGGCGCAGCGCCTGCTGCGTCTTTTCCCCAATTTGGCAATTCTTGCGTAAAAACACGAAATCAGAAGGTTTATGTTCATTTTATTCGAAACATAATTTCTTCAATTCCTCTCTCAAATCTTCACCATTTCCGTCAAGGTTGGATTCAAAAGCTTCCTTTAAATATGACTAATCGAGGTATGTGTCTTAATCTTGCATTAATCATCCGTATTTGTCGAATTTTGAGCCGCAAACATTAGGGTTTTCGACCCTTTTGATCGAAAATTTGGGGCTTTTCCCCCAAATGGATTTGTCTTGCCAAATTGATGCTAGGAATGGATAATAGGCAATGTTAGGAACATAACCATGTATTTGCTTCGAATTTTCATCGAGTTTTGAGCCCTTGAGCGAATTTTGAGACGGTTTCACAGCTAAACCGTAAATTGCTTCGAAAATGGCCTTAGGATTGCCCATTTGTGATGAAATTTGATATTTGGGACCCTTGGATGATGGGTAAATTTTCTACCATCTCGGAAGTTTGGTTTGTGACAACTTTTCAGGACACTTCTCTAGGGCATAACCGCCATTATAACGAAATGCTGCTGAATTTTCGACTTGAACTCGGAACTAGGCTTTGACTCGGACTTGACTTGACCCAATTTGTCACATGAGTGATTGAATTGGTGAGAACATGGCCAAAGATGGCCAGAAAGGGCAGTTTTCAGGGCTTTGAAGACTCGAAAATTTCTTAACAAAGGCTTGTCGTCATATGATGCGGCCTGGATTTGCTTTAACGTTGCAGGTGACGATGCTTCTACTTCTGGGAGGGGTCCCATGGAGATAGACGCTGCTGTTGTTGAGGAGGCTTTGGAGCAGGCCTTCACCGCTGCGGTGATGGCTGCTGCAGACGAGGTTCCCGAGGAGGAGGCCGCTGATGAGGAGGAGATTCCGAGACGGGCCCACCTCGGACGAGGGGGTCGTCAGCTGAGAGGAGCTCCCGCGTGGGTTGAGACCTGGGAGAGTAGGCACCTTGTGTGGGCTGCAGAGGGTCATTTGTCCTACAGGACGGTGAAGAGCTTGGTAAATAGGAATTCCCTAACTCATTACCTATCCCTTTCTTCTTTCGTCAAATTTACTCAAAACTAAAGATAGCTTTATTTCGAATCATAATAGGAGGCTGGGAACATCCGGTCATTCTCGGGGTACACGACGGCGATGGAGCACTACGAGCGGCTGTCGGGGGAGGAGAGAGCCCTGATCGAGCGCGGAGCGTTCGGTCCTCTGGTCCAGGTCTGGAGGGATATCGTGAAGAGGAAGTTGCGGGCCAACCTTAGCCTGGTCCGCGCTTTCTTGGATCGATTTTGGGATACGACTTCCACGTTTCACCTGCCTTTTGGTGAGGTGGGAGTCACCTTGGAGGACTACGGCATGATTTCAGTCCGCCGCGTGGGGACCGAGGAGATGGTGTGGCGGGAGCGGCATGAGGGCGGATTCGGCCGAGGCGAGGAGGTTGATCGGTTGGAACCTGTCGCCGAAGGCTGTTGCGATCTTGCCGGGTTTGGTACCCAGTACCTACGTTCGAGATTACTTTGCGGGGGAAGACCCCGGATCGGTGGTGATCGATGGGAGGGAGACGGCTCCTCCTCCTTGTACTGGTGAGCAGAGGGCTCTGTCGTGGCTTTGGTGGTTCTTGTCTTCGATTTACCTCGGAGACAAGGGTGAGAGGTTGTCGACGAAGCTTCTCCCCTTTCTTTCTGACCTGAGTTCCCTAGGGCGTTGGGGACCGGGTCATCTGCTTTGGTTTTGCGGTCCTCATCCGCTTTATGAGGGCCATGGTTCGTCCGGAGTTGATGGAGAAGGGGACTTCTCCGGTGCCGTCGGACCGGGCTACTCTTGGAGGTATGAACCTTCCTTTAGGCCGGAGTCAATTTCTTTCTTTATCGACGACCGACAGATCGTCATTGATTATTATGCTTTGCAGGCGTGGGTGTACTCTTACTTTTCGGGCCTCGCGCCCAAGAGAGGACGGCCCCTGGAGAGGGCCTACCCCGTGGTGAGGGAGGCGGGTCATGTGCGGACGAAGAGCAAGCGTTCTTTCCCAACAATGTCTACCGGCGGGATGTGAACGCTCTTGGTGAGCAAGCGTGAGTATCCTATTTGTATGCACTTATTCTTCTCATACTTTGTTTTAAATCGATCATAGGAATGACCTTTGCCTTTATATTGTCGCAGTGGGTGCCCAGACCTTGGGCGGAGTACGCTGGAGTGCCTCCTTTTGTCGCTGAGGTCCTTCGACCTAGGAGCTCGAGTCGGCTCTTTGTTGTGGACGTCGATGGGTCTGTGTGGTATCCGGGCGAGCGGTTAGCTCGTCGGTGTTTTCGGGCGCGTTGACGGTTCCCGTCGATCCTCCTAGGACGATGTTTAGGAGCCTTCGAGGCCGAGAGGGAGGCGGACTTGGCTGGTGCCAGTGGTGACGACCTTCTTCTCCCTGACGAGGATTACTCGGCGTTCCTTTACGGGAGGTTGGCGTATTGGCCGGTAGTGGTGAACATCTTTTGTTTCTTGTTGGATTTTGATTGCTGAGAATCGCGACGAAAGATCATCGATTAATGAGAGCCATTTGTCTTTGCAGGAGGTTGAGGCGGCGGGCATCGAGCCCCCAGAGTACCCCGAGACCCTCGAGTACACTGACGCTACTGGGAGGACGACGATCTCCGAGCTGCGTGACTTTGACGTGGTTTGTGACGGATCTTGGCCTAGATGATGGCGGCAAATCTCGATTCGGAGGGTGAGTTCCTACTTTGCATAGTTTTCGTGTAAGAACACATTTGATTGAACTTGTTCAGTTTACTGAGAATTCTTTTGAAACGCAGGTCGCGCCATCTCGGTTTGTGGCACTATGGAGGGTGGCCAACCGGCTACGAGCTACGGCCATTGAGGCACTCGTCGGCGGTCGAGGTCGTCAGGTATGAACCTCATTTGTTTTCTTTTGATCTTTGGTTTTTCAGTTTTGTTTGAATTGATTGACATGAGCCAATTTCTTGTTGTCCACAGGCCGATCGTGAGCTGGAGCGAGAGTTGACCCAGTCTCGGGAGGAGACGGCTCGCTTGTCGAGGGAGCTCGAGTTTCGGGATGCCGAGATTGCCGCTCTTATGGCGAGGGTTGCCGAGTGGAGGGTGCCCATGCAGAGTCTGCGTGGTTTTGTAGACTTGATTTTGAACATTTTTGGATTTGTTTGGGCGCAAGCCCCCCGATTACTGGATTTGGATTTGTTTGGGGCGAAGCCCCCAATTGCACATTTGGACTTTGTTTGGGGCGAAGCCCCCAGTTTGCTTGTATATTTGCTTTTTGTTGTATATACGACGGCCTGAGTGCCTTTTGTTGCTGGGTTGTGTTATTTGTACCTGCAGGTTAGCTTTTGAACAGGTTTGGTAGACAACGGTTTACACCGTCATGCTGCCGAAATTTACATAGACAATTACGTAACACATACATTTTTATATACACAAGGCCTTTAATTAGTGCAAAATGAGACTCGAAAGGACGCGAAAATGCAAAAAATTTGTTGGAAATGACCGGACGGTAGGGAGGGTTACCCCGGGAAAAAAAAGAAAAAAGAGAAATCTATAAGTTAGAAAATGGAAAAAAAGAAGTTAAGAAAATGAAATGACTAAGTAAATGTTGAAATAAAAAAGAATTAAAATGAAAACTAAATATAAAAGTGTGAGAAAAATGGCGGAAAATGTCGATGCCGCCTCGAAATGCGCGTTTGTGGATTAAGGAAACCTGAAGCATGGTAAATTTCTCGGATTTACCAAAATAAAATCCCGTAGGAATAGGAAATTATTCGTTTATAGAATTAGGAAAGATCCAAACGCGGAAATCACAGAGGTAAGGCTGGGGAAGAGGCGCAGCACGAGCTGCGTCCCTTTGAAGAGGCGCAGCAGGTGCCGCGCCTGTTCCCAAGCAGGTCGGTGCTGACGGATTTTTGGAAACAGCAATTAGCATAAATAGAAGCGTCGACGAAGCTTTAAATCATATAATTCTTCCGTCTCTTCTTCGTTGATTCACACATAAAAACTCCCAATAAATTTTCAAGAGAAAATTGTCATCATGAATACCTTAGAGATTCGCTTGAAGGAATGGACTAATGAGTTTTCGAACATTGAGAAACATGACATGGGTGCTTATAACCTTGGGTCTTTGTTGAGTTTGAAACTCATTAAGGTTGTAAAACCGTTCTTGGATGCTTGTCTTGATTATTGGGACCCAAATTATCATGTTTTTGCGTTCCCAGGAGGTGATATTTGTCCTTTTCCGGAGGAAATTGCTGCTATTGGCGGGTGGGACCCCGAACATTTACCTGCCATCCCTTCTACTGTTCAAGGGTATAAGAGTAAGTTTAGAGATTTGCTTGGACTTACTAGACTTGAGGTAGATCGTCTCGTTACTCCGAAGGGCGTGAGGATGCTAGATTTTATAGACCGATTCATCAACAGGGCGGACCCTACTGTCTCTTATGTTGCTAGGAGGAGAGCATTCGGCTTCTGTTTGCTTCATGTTTATGTCTTTCAGGGACATGTTGATGAAGATTTGAGAGGTGATCCCCGTCTATTGGGTCTTATCGAGCAAATGGAGCTGCGCAGGAGCCCAGCTTGTCTATGCTTAGGGGAGATTATCTTGGGTTTGGACAATAGGAAATCCAACCGCGATCTTCCATTTTTGGGGAGTCCCGTTATCCTACAGGTAAGAGTCACCCTTCTTTTTTTCTTTTTCTTTTTTTGTTTTTTTTTTTGTTTTTTTTTTTTTCGTTTTTTTTTTCTTTTCTTTTTTTTGTGTTTTTTTTTTTTTTTTGTGTTGGGTGTCTAATACCTGTTTTCTTGGTAGGTTTGGCTTATGGAACGGCTCCGATTGCTCGAGCCCCCAGTTCATGCCCTTTCCTATCATGCCCGTATGATTTCGACGAGGACACGGCTATACATGGTGGACTTCACCCGGGTCTGCGATTATTGGAAGAACAAGCTGAAGAATGATGATGGCCCGCTGATCGGGTGGGTCGTTCCGTGGTGGCACCTCAAGTCATCCTTTGGAGTGTCTTCTTTGGATCCTACTAGGTCCGCGCGCATTCCTGGATTGGAGTTTATGGTATGCATCTTTCCTGAGAGATTGATGAGGCAAGTCGGGTTGAAGCAGATGATCCCTAGGCTTGACACCGTTCCATGATGCTATGGCGCTTACTACGAGAGAGCCGAAGAGAGTGGGCTATGAAGTGGGCCCAAAGAAACATGTGGTTCTTGAACTTCTCCTCCAATGCCTTGTGGGTGTCGGACTCTTATCTGAGGTGGAGGAATGCCGCAACTTCGGAGGAGCGAAGGCGAGGAAGCGCGAGCCGTTGACTACAAGGTGCGCGAGGGAGAGAAAGAGAAGGAGAAGCATCTCGATCTGAAGGAGAAGAAGAAGCCGGGTTCAAGTCATTCATCCTTGAAGAAATCGAAGACTACTCTGTCGCGAGAGATGGTGGTTGGCAAGAATGGAAGAGTCAGGCCTCGAGAAAGACCGTTGGTGATTAGGTCTGAAGTGGTGCAAGAGCGCCCGGCTCGAGGTCGTGACAAGAAATATGACAAGAACGACAAGGGCAAGGGAAAGATGGAGGAATAGCCCAAGTCTTATTTATTATTTGATTATTATTATTATTGTTGTAATAAGAAAGGAGGGATTTTTTAGAATCCTAGCCTAGTCTATTTTTATTATTTGCCGTATTATTATTATTAGTAATTGAATGAAATAAAAAGGTTAAGTGGTTATGAAACCGTTGTGATTTTCTTCAATTATTCTTGTCGAATTTCAAATGCAATGCAAATGTCCTTCTATTTACATTTTGAATAAAATGGTGGGTTGAATCCCGTGAAGGATTGCCTACGTATTCACTTAAAAAGCGAAATCAAACCCTTGCGCGTAGTTCGAGTAAATGTAAAAGAATAATTGTTCGAAGCAAGAGCTTGTAATGAACATAGAAAATAAGCATGAGCCTTTGCTTACTCTGGAGGTGCGAATTTAGTTTGTTTGATGATTATGAGGATGACAAGTTTGCCAAGATGCAAGAGCATAGTGACATTCAAATGGGCTAGGGGCCGTTTATTTAGTGCCACAAGAGCGACACGTAGGTTTACGCGAGGCGCGTTTTTGTTCCTGTTCTAGGCATAGTATCGTTTCAGTTGGTCGAGATTTGTGGGGTTTGAGAACTCATTCCGTCTAGGTCCGTGATTCTAACCGCACCCCACGGGAGTATTGATTTGACTAGATATGGTCCGGCCCGATTAGGTTTGAATTTTCCCCTTGGGTCGAGAGGTAAAAGAGCTCTGACCGATTTGAGAACTAAATCTCCTTCTTTGATGTTTCTTGGCCTAACCCTTTTGTTGAAAGCTCGTTTGATACGTGCTTGATATGTTTGGACATTATGTAAGGCACGAAGCCTACGCTCATCCAGGAGGATGAGTTCTTCGTATCTATCCTTCTTCCAATCGGCCTCCGGGATTTGACTCTCTAGTAGGATGCGCAAGGATGGTATTTCTAGCTCGACTGGTTGTACGGCTTCTATGCCGTAGGTCAAATAGAAAGGAGTAGCCCCAGTGGGCGTCCTGACGGATGTTCGATACCCCCACAAAGCGAAGGGTATTTTGCTTGGCCAATCTCTATAATTGTCAGTCATTTTCTTGAGGATTGTGACGACATTCTTGTTAGCCGCTTCTACCGCGCCGTTAGTCTGTGGTCTATAGGGCGATGAGTGATGATGCTTGATCTTGTACTTGGCTAGCAATTGTTCGGTTTCGGCCTGGAAGTGGGACCCATTATCGCTAATGATCTCATGCGGGCAACCATATCGACAGATGATGTTATTTTGTATGAATTTGGCTACATTTTTGGCCGTAAGAGCGGTGTAGGAAGCCGCTTCTACCCACTTGGTGAAGTAGTCAATTGCTACTAGGATGAAACAGTGACCTCCTGTTCCGGCTGGGGTTATTTTCCCAATTATGTCAATTCCCCATGCGGAGAATGGCCAAGGAGATGTCATCGTATAGAGCAATGAAGGAGGGACATGTTGTACATTCCCGAAGATTTGGCAATTGTGGCAATGTCTCACATATTTGATGCAATCGGATTCCATTGTGGTCCAATAGTACCCTAGACGTGTGATTTTCTTTGCCATCATAGGTCCACTCATATGAGGACCGCATTCTCCGTCGTGGACTTCTTCCATCACCTTTCGTGCCTGTGAATGATCAAGGCAACGTAGGACTACACCAAGAGGTGTTCTTTTGTATAATTCTCCTTGCATGAGAACGTATTGTGAAGACAATAGGCGTATAGCTCGTTGTCCCTTCTTGTCCATATCTGGTGGATAGGTACCATTAAGCTTGAAGTTCAGGATTGCTTGGAACCAGGGTTCCTGCGCGATTTCTTCTTCATCGGTAATTTGATGGACATAAGCCGGCTCCGACCGTCGTTCGATACACAAAGGCATTTCCATCATGTAATCTGGCATGTTTATCAAAGATGCAAGTTTCGCAAGAGCGTCTGCAAATTGATTTTCTTCTCGAGGTAGGTGTAAGTAGGTTACGTGATCAAAGAATTGAGCGACTTGGTCTATCCTAGCCTGATAGGGTGCTAGGCTTTCACTTCGGATTTTCCAGGATCCCGTAACTTGGTTGATGATTAGTGACGAATCCCCATGCACTCGGAGGTTTTTTATGCCTAAGCTTACTGCCGCTTGTAGTCCAATTAGACAAGCCTCATACTCTGCGGCGTTGTTTGTCACCTCGAAGTCGAGTTTGACAGCAATCGGTGTATGCTCACCTTCAGGAGAAATGAGCAACACTCCTATCCCAAATCCTCTTAGGTTTGATGCTCCATCAAAGTATAGGTCCCAGGATTCTACATCTGTTTGAAGTATATCCTCGTCGGGAAATGACCAAGTATCTATGGTTTGTGCGTCGTTGATGGGATTTTCTGCGAAGAATTCGGCGACGGCGCGACCCTTTATTACTTTCAGTGGTACGTATTTGAGGTCAAATTCCGAGAGCATCATGGTCCATCTTGCCAGGCGTCCGTTGAGGACAGGTTTCTCGAAGAGGTATTTGACTGGATCCATTTTGGAGAATATTTTGACGGAGTAGCTAAGCATGTAGTGGCGTAGCTTCTTCGTTGCCCACACAAGAGCGAGGCATGTCTTTTCGAGTTGCGAGTATTTGCACTCGTATTCCAAGAACTTCTTACTTAGATAGTAAATAGCTCTTTCTTCACTTCCTACGGTTTGAGCTAGCATGGCACCCATGGCGGTTTTGATTTCCGTGAGATACAAACCAAGAGGTTGATCTTGTTGTGGTGGCATGAGCACTGGTGGTTTAGCCAATATCTCCTTGATTCGGTCGAACGCCTTTTGACAATCATCATCCCACATGGTGTGGTCTGTTTTCTTGAGTTTCTTGAAGATAGGCTCGCAAATCATCGTAAGTTTCGATATGAATCGACTTATGTATTGAACTTTTCCCGGGAATCCTCGACTTCTTTTCTGTTTGAGGTTGTGGCATTTCAATCGAGCTTTGATTTTGGAAGGATCTATTTCTATACCTCGTTGGCTAACGACGTATCCTAGGAGTTTGCCAGACGTTACCCCAAATGTGCATTTCTGAGGATTGAGTCTCATGTTGTACTTCCGTAGCCTTGCGAAGAACTTGCGAAGGTTCGCAATATGTCCCTCTCTCTCCTTGGATTTGACGATCATGTCATCTACATATACCTCAACTTCTTTGTGCATCATGTCATGTAGGAGTGTAGTTGCGGTGCGTTGGTATGTAGCTCTGGCGTTGATCAATCCGAACGGCGGCATTCTTGTATAGCAATAGGTTCCCCATTGGGTGACGAACGCGGTCTTATGCATGTCTTCCATGGCCATTTTGATTTGGTTATAACCCGCATATCCATCCATGAAGGATAGTAATGCGTGGTCTGCAGTATTGTCCACCAATATGTCGATGTGAGGCAGAAGGAAGTCATCTTTTGGACTCGCTTTGTTCAAATCCCTAAAGTCAACACAAACTCGGATTCTCCCATCCTTTTTGGGTACGGGTACTATGTTAGCTACCCAGTCAGAATACTCGGAAACTTTGATGAACCCGGCTTTGAATTGTTTATCAACTTCTTCTTTAATCTTTAGAGCCCATTCTGTTCTCATTCGTCGGAGCTTCTGTTTCACAGGTTTGAAACCTGGCTTAATCGGAATTCTATGTTCGGCAATATCCCTGTCGATCCCTGGCATGTCTTTGTAGGACCAAGCGAAGACGTCTTTGAATTCATTTAGGAGGTCTATGAAATCGGCCCGTTCGGTAGAGCTCAAGGTAGTCCCTATCCTAAGTTCTTTGGGTTCTAGTTCAGTTCCTACATTGATGGGTTCGGTGTCTTCTATTACTGGTCCCCCTTCCCCTTCCTGTAGTATTTATTTGGCTACGTAGGGAGGTATTTCGGTCAAGTCTGGGTCTTGGTCATCCTCAGTATCATCATAAACAGAATTGCACTCAAGATAACGCAAAGAGTAAGCAGAACCTGATTTATTCATATTAAGATTCGAGTAAAGTTGAAATAAAGAAGCCAACTGATCCATGGTCAGTGGCGGCAAAGGAACAGTAATTGGGGCATTTCCCGAACTACTGTGACTACTCGATGCTAGGCTAGGAGGAACGAAGGGAGTGGGGATGACGACAGGAGTAGACTCTCTAATGACTTCTCTAGACTCCGACTCTGACTCCGACTCCGACTCGAACTCGTCGTCTTCTGGTTCTCCTTTGAACATCTCTCCTTCTCCAGTAGTGAGCTTGAAGAGTCTTCCTTGATTGTTGGTCCATTTGATTGATTTTCTCCATCCTTTCTGTTGCTTTGTGTCGATTTCTGTGATCAACGCGGTGGGGTTGAAGCGATCGTCCTGAAGTATCATAGTAATGATCTCATCCTGCGCGGCCCTAATGAATCGGTCCTCTCCAAATAATAGGCTAACGGCTTGTTCGTCAAAGCAAGGTGCTTGACGGGTTTTGACGGTAGGAACCGTTTCGGGAGGAATAAAGTAGCAATCGTGAAAGATCTCGATTCCGGCTAACTTCCTCTCAAGGTAATGCCAAGGTTCGGGAAACCCGTGAAAGAGTTCTGAACTTCCTTCTTGAACGAAGTATCCATTTAAGGTGGGGAGATATGGCCTCATTTGGACTCCTACATACTTGCGATTTTGGACTTGAGCGAGCATTTCGAGAACTTCTTGTTTTGTGGGTTTGTACCCTAGTCCAAGTGGTATTCTCGATGAGTTGCCTTTCTTGTATGGCGCGAAGGTGTTCTTCCGAATCGGGTTCAAAGGCATTCCAGGGAAGTATCCCTGATTTTTGAGTATGTGGTTGACCACCAAGTTAGAGTAGGGATTATAGTATAAGGGTGCCAACTCACTTTCTATGACATTTACACTTTGGAAGCCCCCAAGTTCGTATATGGGATCCGCAAGGACTTGATTGTTTGATTGCTTCTCAATTATTGCCTTGATAGGCGACGAAGTGATCGTCACAACTTTGTCATTGAGTGGGATCTTGATCTTTTGGTGAAGGGTGGATGTTACTGCTTTGGAAGCGTGAATCCAAGGCCTTCCCAGAAGTATGTTGAATGAAGCTTCGATGTCTACTATTTGGAAGTTGACTTTTCGCTCGATTGGTCCCGTGGCTATGGTTAGGCTAGCAAGTCCAACCACCTTTCATCGTGTACCGTCGTATGCACGTACTCCTTGATTGGTGGGAGTCCAATCCGACTCTTTCATGCCTAGTTTGTATGCCGTTTTGAGGGGTATGACGTTGACCGCGGAGCCATCATCTACCAAAGTCATTGGCACATTCTTCTTTAAACAAATGACAGTGATGTATAGAGCAAGGTTGTGACTAGCGCCAAAAGGTGGCAAGTCTTCATCTGAGAAAGTAATAGGATTACTTAACCTCGGTGATTCTTGGAAGACCAAGTTGACTACATCTTCGGGAGTAGAGTTATGCGCTACATTCAGTTTGGCCAAAGCTTGCAGTAAAGCTTGGCGATGCGGAAATGAGCTTGCCACTAATTGCCAGACTGAAAGATCAGCCTTGGTTTTCTGTAATTGCTTGAGCAAATGATCAGTGGGGTCGTCTTCGTTGTCATTTGGTGTGATGACATTGGTTGGACCGTTTTGAGTGGTGCTTTGGTATGGACGACCCGAGCGAGTTAGGTGATCCATATCTTGGTCTTCGCCATTTTGGACTATTTCTTTGACTAAGGAGTTTTCGATGAGATACTCGTCCTCGTCGTCGTCGGCCCAAACCCCATTGATTGCAGCTAGTTCCTTCATCCTCATGATGTCACTTTCTAGTTGTATGATTTGATCGACTAGCTTGTCGACCACGGCGACTACTTCTTGCATAGTGGCATTTTGAGAGAAGGTCAATGGTACGCGTTCTTTAGGCGTTGCCTTGGGATCACGTAAGGTCGTTACCATGTTTTCTAGTTCCCACACTTGTCTATCTACACTCCTTGCCCATGCGATGAAGTCGGAAATGGTAGGGGAGATGGTAGAGTAGAGTCTTTCTTTCTCAATTGCATGAATTTCATTTTCGGTGGGAGAAATGAGATGTGAGCAATCTAAGGTAGATTCGTCACTTGTAATCACTAGAACTCCAAGAGGATTCTGAGTGTTGTTGGGTTTACCTCCTGGTGGAATTGGAAGTCGACCGTCTTCAATCATATCCTGAAGCACGTGTTTCAACTTGTAGCATTTTTCTGTATCGTGCCCCTTGCCCCTATGGTATTCACAGTAGGAATTTTCATCCCAGAATTTGGACTTCCTTTCAGGTTCGGGAGTAGGCCCAATGGGTTGGAGTTTACCTTGCTTCATTAGTCTTTTTAGAGCGTTGGAGTACGTATCCCCAAGGTTTGTGAACTTCCTTGGCGGGCTAGTCTTCTTGGATGGCTCGAGAAGGTTAACTTCGTCGGTCTTGCTAGTAGAGCCGTATGAACGACTTGTGGACCCTTGGTATCCTCGACCTACCGTTTTGGACAAGAGTCCTTTACGGATGTCGTCTTCAATACGTGTCCCTAGTACAGTTAAGTCCTTGAAGGTCTTGATGTTTTGATATCTCAAATGGTTGGCATATATGGGTTTGAGATTATCCACGAACTTTTCCACGAGGGTGGCCTCATCCGGGCGTTCAACTAGTTGAGTACTAGTCTTCCTCCACCTACTTAGGAAGTCGGTGAATCCTTCTTTGTCATTTTGGGTAAGAACCTCTAGAGTACGCATGTTGACTTGGATCTCGGCATTATCCGCGTATTGTTTCGAGAACTCGATGGCGGCGTCCTCCCAAGTAGCGACCTTTTTGTGATCTAAAGTGTAGAACCATTGCTTTGGGATGGTGTCAAGAGATGAAGGAAAGATCCTTAAGAACATCTCGGGTTTGATGCCTTTGATAGACATGTAGTCCTTGAAGGCGCGGATGTGGTTCAAAGGGTTCTCATGTCCTTTAAACTTAGGGATATCCGTCATGCTAAAGTTAGTGGGCAATTTGGAATTGACGGCTTCATACTTACGATTGTTCTCCCTGTAAATGTCATCCCCCTTAAGGTACATCAATTGCTCCTCTAGGTATTGGAGTCTTTTCTCAGCTGCAGTCGTCCCTTGGAGAGGATTCTCATCCTTAGACTCGTCATCAGAAAATTGTAGTACTTCACCTTTAACGGGAGGCAACTTTCCCTCTACATCAAAGATGCGGCCTTCGATAAGTTCGAGGCGGTCATAGGTTTGTTGTTGAGTGATTTGCATTTGGGCTATCGCGGCTAGGATTCGATCACTATTTTCTTGAATTTGCTGGAGGTTTGTTTCATCACTTGACCCAGGCATCTTGGAAACTGGATAAGAGATCGGCGACGAATCAAAACACGATCGACCATTCTATCACACTTGCTAAAAGAGGAAAAGTTTTGACTCGTGAAGTGGGTGTGTGCCACTTGTGTTGAGTGAGTTTTGAAGAAAGACAAGGTCTTTGAAAATGTGTGTCCTAGCCAACTGTAGTGTAGTTGTAGGAGTGGACTCGAGGTGAGGTTTGAAATGGGCTTGTGGCCCGAATTTTGACACGACAAACGGACAGAGTTTTGACCGGATTTTGTGCTAATTAAAGGCCCTATTTCGAAATTCTTGATTGAAATTGGGTTTTGATTTTTGAAAATTCGTCATGATTTGTTTTGAAATGGTGATCACGTAAGGTTTACATATTTATATAAGCATTATAACGGGATGCTGAGTGCATTTAGAAGGGTTTTGGTTTAAAGGGTGGGTTGCCATACCGAACCATCAAACTCGAAGTCTGTGGAGAGGCTCGTGCCAAACAAGAGTAAGGCCGATTCCTAGTCCATTTCCTCAAGTAGTGAAGGCCCTTGATACAAACAAGAGTAAGCATCATGGTATGGATGACGTCAATCGCTATCCATCCTTAGGCCCAAATAAGAATTAGGACCGTTTAGACGGGACGATTGGTCGAATGGGTTGGGTTGGGCCTAGGAAGGCCGAATAAACGGTCTAGGAAGACCGAGTTATGAAAACCGACAATTGTCTTGTACAAACTTATTCCCTAACCTTGTTCAAGTTTCACCCTTAGCTACACGTAAGTGTATTTCCCCAGCGGAGTCGCCAAACTGTGGACAGCGGGCCACCCACGGGGGCGCTTGGTGAAGGGGCTCGAAAACAAGCGTTTGCATTTTGTATGGAGTCGCCACCAATTTTTATGGGAAATTGGAACCGTTCGAATACCTCGTGTCATGTCAAGACACAAAGTAGTGACATGAACACTAAGCAGTCGTTACCCTTAGCATTCTATGTCTAGAATGACTCTCGTGGATGCCAATGAACACGGGTGCTCACGGAGATCTGGAGTAAGGGGTGAGGGTACGTATTAGGAAGCTCTTTTGATCGAACACCTAATCCCGCCCGCCTCGATAGCGGCCTCTACTAATGATTAGGGAAGTTATTCGTACTTGATATATCGTCGGCTATATGCATGCAATGCAACATCCATTGATTAATCCTAACATGTGAAGAATTAGACTAAGTCGGTTGACACGTAATTAGCATACAATTGGGTCGAAGTAGGATTTAAGTTCAATTACATGTGGAAACATACAAACAATGAAAGAAATACAATAATTATGAATTACAATAATGAAAATTACAATAATTACAATGGAATAGGCGATTTATGTCGAAAATACCTTTAAAACGGATGATTTGATAAAAAGGAATAAAAGAAAAGAAAATTAAAAGAATTAAATAAATTACGAACAAAAATTAGCGATAATACGAATATTAGTTAATTAATACGTAAACTAATTAAACTACGTCAAGGCAGAAAAGGAGTTCAGAGACAGAACTCATCCTGGAACAGGTGCAGCAGGCACTGCGCCCTTTGGAAGAGGCGCAGCAGTTGCTGCGTCTGCTCCAAGGGTGAGTTCTGGCTGTGAAGCCGGAACTGCAAACCGTTAATGTTAATTGGTAAATTAATGGATTGATTACGACAATTGACTCGGATGGAAGTGATTTAATGGGTTATTTACATATGAATTAGTCATAAAAGCAGTAAAACACGGATGAGACGGATGCTAATGAATTAATTATGTGAAGGGTCGATGTTAATGAATGATTAATTAAACTAATTAACTAAACGAATTAACAACTAAACATGATGAATGAAACGAATTAATGAATAAACAGGTGAAAACTATATCAACAATGAATCCCAGAAACTCAACATGAACGAATTGAATCTCTAAAACTCGAATTGAATTTAATGACGAAAACCCGCAAATATTGATTATTTGGGATTTGAGTCGGATTTATGATGATTAAAGCATGAATGAAATATGTGAATGAATGATGAATTATATATGTGAATTAATGATTAAGAATGAAGAATTAACAGACGAACAAAACAAAAGAAATAAATTTGATACGAATTACAGAGGACGGAAGAAGAAGAAAAGAAGCAGGAACTGCGGCAGCCTCACGAAGAGGCGCAGCAGATGCTGCGCTCCTTCGAAGAGGCGCAGCGGTTGCTGCGTCTTTTCTCGACGTCTGTTTACTGGAAATCCGCAAAAAAGGTTTTAAAGACGGTTTTAGAAATCGGTTTTAATGAGGTACTTTCGACATAAACCTTACAATTGTTATACAATAATAAAATACAATAAAGGAGAGATTAATACACCCTCAGACTTACATGTTGACGGAACGAGAAGAACTAAGAAGATCGATTAGTGATGCTCGACGCGAATGCAAGGAAAGAGTGCCCTCGAAAGAGGAAAACGATTTAACAAGTTGATTAATTAGATTGATTGAGTGTAGTGGTCAAATTGGTCGGTCATGCAACGGAGAGGCTGGTACCCGGAAAGATCCGAGCTTACGTGGTCGGAAGTCCAAGCACGTAGGCGCCAATTAGTAAGAACGAAGTCTAGAATGCAAAGGGAGAAGAGAAGGGCGGACACTCGCGTGAGAAATATGAGGAACGAAAGCTCCTATTTATACTAATCACGTGAAGGAATAGGGTTTCGGAGACTCTTTGGAAGTGAATCTCGGAAAGATATAAAAAAGATACGTAAATCATGCAAAGAAGGGCCTGGGAAGAGGCGCAGCAGCCACTGCGTCTCTTGGAAGAGGCGCAGACTGCGTCGTCTGTTCCCGGAGGTTTCCTCTGTTTAAGAAAGATTTCCGTGTTTAAGATATGGTAGGACGGAATTAATTCGATTATCTTTAATATCTTATGTAAATATTACGGGATATTATTTGCCAAAAGATAAAATTTGAGAAATATGGAATAGAAATATCCGGAACATTCCAGAACATTCTGACTCGGGATTTAACAGCTATCAGAAAATGGAGACGGTTTTTGACCCGGACTCCGAATGTACTCTAATTACTGCCAAAACGACCGTATCAGGACGTAGATGACAACTAAGAGGTCGACATTAATATTTGAGCAATCACTTGACGATAATCTTATGAATTGTCACAAATCGTTCCGCGAACCAAACATGCGGCCCAATTATCACCGGGTGGTTTGCGAGGGGTGCAGAAACGAGGTGTCTACAATATTCTGCACCGCTGACCAAGTCAACATATTGAGCAAGGTCAAAGATATCCACAGCAAGTCAACACACTTGGACAGCCTAACCGATACAGCACATCGGCCTGTCACTTGGGTCTCGGCCAGGCAACTAGCCAGCCGGGGCACATATCCGCGTACTCATATCCAAGACCCCTCGGCCGGCCTGCCATGGTTCCATCGGCCGAGGGTATAACGGTCTTTCCAACTGCTAGCCACTTGGCCACTACGTGACAAAAGGTGAAAGTCTATAAATACTCCTCAACCCTCATTGAGGAAAGGATCCACAATTTAACCTAAGAATCACTATTCATCTGGTAATATCTTCCTTATCTCTCTACAATATATACTTCGCCAAGTAATCACAACTTATCTCTCTGAGTTAACTGACTTGAGCGTCGGAGTGAGTACGCTCGGCCAAAGCCGAGCCCTCAGTTTGTTCATCGTTTCAGGAGACCGAAAGGAGGATTCAAGAAAAGACATCATTCTACAAGCTACGAGTGGTGACAAATATCTGCTCTGGAATTACACCCGGAACAATTGGCGCCGTCTGTGGGAATAGATAATAGAAGCTAGTCACATTCATTCCCAAACAAAAAAAAAACAACGCACAAAAACCCACCCAAAAAGCTAAGAAGATGTCGAAACAACAAGAGGTATTCGTGACTGACGAAGCCGAATTCTGCCAAGATGATACCGTCCACAAATCTGGAGTTGTGCAACCCTCCGCCGGCCAAGTAATTCAACCGGAGTATGGGATGCCAATAATACCAGATACGCCACTGCCCGCCGACCAGGTCACCATCATGGGACATGTGGTTGACGCAGCAAAACTGAAACTACTCCTGGACCTAATTGGTAGTACGCCGGCTCACACTGTCACACCGACAAGAGCGGCGGAACCCGTCCAGGAGACCAGGGCCCAAAATGTGACTCCAAGAAACTTGAACGGAGCACTAGGAGAAGCTGACCCTGCCAAGACGCCGGAGGAGCCCAGAGTGCTAGTGGTAGACCTGAGTCCTCCCCGTACTCACGGGAGGACAGCGTCGCCGCAGCACCGACGAGGCCTGCCTCAGAGGAGTGAAAGAAGTCCGACTTAGCAGAGCCGGAGAAGAAGCCCGAGTCGGAGAAGGAGTCCTTCCCACTACGAGGAAAGGAGCCGGACTAGGAATGCGAGGAGCCGATCGCCGCGTGTCATTCGACACGTGGTCAGACAGCCCCTCAGTGTCTATGTCCTTGAAACCGCCGTGCCAACCAAGCTAAAGTTGCCGGCGTTCACATACAAAGGGGATAGCGGTGTACATGTCGGTGTGGGAACACCCCGATGAAGTCTGGTGCCGAGTCTTCCCAACGACCTTGCATGGGATGGCTCAGAGTTGGTACAAGGGGCTGCCTGACGGCTCGGTATACTGTTACGCCGACCTAAGGGACGCCTTTTTAGCCCAGTACTCTTGCAATAAGAGGAGGGCCGTGGAGACGTCGGATCTCCTAACCATCAAACAGGAGGGGGGCGAGTCTTTACGAAGCTATGTGAAGAGGTTCGACGGCAACGTTCAGCAGATTCGAGAGATTAATCCCGAGCTGGCGGCCTTCGCGCTGATGAAAGGCCTCCCGAGGGGAGACTTAAAAAACGAGCTCATCAAGTACGGAGGCCTGGGCTTAGATGCCGCTAGGAAGATGGCCGACCAAGCCATCAAGGTGGAGGACTACCACAAGACCTGGGTAGGCCCCAGTGAGGCCGAGCACTCAGAAAAGAAGAGCCGCCGGGAGGACAACCCGGATGAAGGACGCCGTGACAATAATGGGTCACGGTCCGATGAAAGACGCCATGATAATAATAGGTCACGGTCTGACAAGTCCGCCAGGAAACAGAACTCGGCGGGCGCCGGGGGGAGTTCGGAACTATACTACCAAAAGCGGTACAGTGATCACACCCCCCTGGTCGTATCGGCCGCCGAGGTCTTCGCCCTGAGCAAAAATGAGGGTCAGAAGTGGGAAAGGCCCCCCAAGCCGAAGGGAGACGGTGACACGAGCCAGTACTGTGAGTACCACGGCCACACCGGTCACTTTACTGACAACTGCCGGCATCTGAAGAATGCCATTCAAGAGCGATCCGGAAGGGGAGCCTCGGCAACTATGTTGCCAAAGGCCAAAAGAGCGATGCGGTTCGGATAAGAAATCCGTCTTTGAACGGATAGGAGTGATCCATGTTGTCATCGGGGCAACGAGAACGGAGGGTCCGCTCATGGGCACAAACGGCACCTGAACGAGCTGTATCAGGCCATCAACTTTGTGCCCAACACAGCGATCCCCGCTTCCAACATCCCCGATATGACTATTGGAAGGAAGGACTACGAGGGAGTCATTGCCCCTCACAGCGACCCGCTCATAGTCCACTTGGACATATCCAACCACCTGGTCAAGAGGTGCCTGATTGACACGGGCACCTACACGAACATCATGTTCAGGGAGTGCTTCCTCAACCTCGGTCTGAAAGTCGGGGACTTGAGCCCCTGCACCCGATCCATTTGTCTGACTTTTCCGGGGCCGGCCTGGTACCCCTAGGGTCAATCAGACTACCGGTGATGTTCGGCGAGGGGAATGCGGCTAAGAATGTCCTAGCTGAGTTCGTGGTCATTGATGGCTCGTCCGCCTACAACGTTCTCATAGGCCGAGTCACTCTGAGCGAGGCCGACGCAGTGATGTCCATCCGGGCCCTGACACTGATGTATGTTTCGGACCGGGGGGAAGCGCATAAGCTCGTCTCCAAGAACGAGAAGGACGAGGTGGTCAACGTCCAGATATCTGCCAGAGGATGCAACATGCAATCCCTCAAAGTGGCAAAAAAGTCAGAGAAGGGGAAAAGCCTATCCTTACAACAAGAGGGCGACCTCATGGATGCAACTGGCGGCTAACTGGGAAGGTCCCTACAAAGTTGTCGAAAAAATAAGGCTGGGTACACACCGGCCGACAGACATGGAGGGAGTGCCTTTGATGAGCCATTAGGACACTGGCAATCTCGGGAAAATCTTTGTATAGCGGCGGAGGTGTCCAAGACAACTGTGGGCACCCCGACGCATGTTTATATCTAATGAAGAATCATCCAAGTTTTCCATCAAAGTGTTCATTTTTCCCATAGTCACCATCAAGAAGCAGGCGCCGTCGCAGTCACCCCAAGTAGTAGACGCTACGGCAGTCACCCCAAGAGGTAGACGCCGCAGCAGTCACTCCAAGTGGTAGACGCCACGGCAGTCACCATGAAGAAGCAGGCGCCGTCGCAGTCACCCCAAGTAGTAGACGCTACGGCAGTCACCCCAAGAGGTAGACGCCGCAGCAGTCACTCCAAGTGGTAGACACCACGGCAGTCACCATCAAGAAGCAGGCGCCGTCGCAGTCACCCCAAGTAGTAGACGCTACGGCAGTCACCCCAAGAGGTAGACGCCGCAGCAGTCACTCCAAGTGGTAGACGCCACGGCAGTCACCATCAAGAAGCAGGCGCCGTCGTAGTCACCCCAAGTAGTAGACGCTACGGCCGTCACCCCAAGAGGTAGACGCCGCAGCAGTCACTCCAAGTGGTAGACGCCACGGCAGTCACTACCAGCGCAGTTGATACTCGCGAAGGCGATCAACATGCCTTAGAGACGTTAAACATAGTTGAGATATGCATTCTAACTGCCTCGGCAAGGCCGAAGGTAAAAACGAAGGCACTCAATTAATAACGCAAGAAGACAAGTGAAGAACTGTGATCAAAACCCCGGCCAATCCGAAGGCAAATAAGACAAACTCTTATTAAAAATGATAACAGGTTACAAGTGAGGAGAATACAGACGACGGCCGTCCCCATAGGGATAAGCCAAAACGCAACCTACCAAAGTTGTACAAAGTACAAGGAAAAGAAAAGCAAAAGGTTACAGACATGTCATTTGAAGCGCCAAAAGATGGCAGGGAGGAAAGGCTTAATAATTGGCTCCCGAACAGCTGAAGCTATCCGAGACGCCGGGTGAGCCTGGTGACGACCGCCCGTCTCCCTATGCCTGTTGCTGCTTGCCATCAGCAGCGGTAGCAACATCATCTTTGATGGGCGACCCAGAAGCTTTCTTAGCAGCCTCAGCCTCAGCAGCCTCAGCGGCCTTCATCCTCTCGGCTTCCTCCTTGGCCGCCTTAGTCTTCTCAGCAAGGGCTGCCTTCTCCGCGGCCACCTCTTCCTCCTGCTTCACCCTTACCTCCTCCTTGGCCTTCTCCTCCACGACTTTCTCTTTAGCTTTGAGCTTGTCGTCAAACAGCTCGTCAAATTTGTCCCACGGAAAGGAGCCATCAAGAGGGAAGAGCTCCCCAATCACTTCCCGGGCAGCTTCTTCGGCCAGGTCCCGGTATTGGGCACACATGTTAGGGAGGATAGCGGTTTGGAGCATCTCAATGTCCTCCTCCCTTTGGGCGATGATAACATCCTTGTTCCAAACCACCTTCCCCTGGGCCTGAAACAGGCCCCTAAACTCGTCCCTCTGCTTGAAATAAAGGTCGGCGTGCCTCTGAACAAGGTCACACCTCTCCAGCAGCTTAGCAGCTTCAGCCGCCGCAACCTCGGCCTTGGCTCTCTCAGCAAGGACCTCCTTTTCAGCGTCCTCCCTGAGTTTTCTCTCAGCACGGACCGCCTCTTCAGCCTCAGCCTTGGCCCTCTTAGTCTCCTTGTTTGCTGCGTCGAGTTCAAGCCTTAACCGCTCGAGCTGTTGGGCAGCGTCAGCAATGGCCTTCTCTTGCTCCACAATAAGAACACCGGCCGTCTCCGCCCACTTCGACATCATTCTGGTCAAACTCAGGCCCTCCGACTTAATCTGGGCGGGGGTAGGCTTCGGGAATGAGATGGCGGTGGTCTCTTGGCCGCTTGCCTGCGCAGCTCGTTTCTCGGCGCGCCGCTCAACGGTGTGTCCGGTAGACGGCGGCGGAGGATCTACAAAAAATTCAATCAAGGCATCTGTGTCAACATATGTGGACATGCCAGTGAGACTGTCATCAGGAACGCCTAAAGAACCGGCTAAATCTGAGCCACAGGATAGATTTGTACCATGCTTGACCTTCTTGGTCGGAGGACGCATTTCCTTGCCGGCAGTAGTTTTAGCAGTAGCAGCAGAAGCATTAGCGGTAGGAGCAGGCTCCTTCCTCTTACGGACAAGGAGAGATCCCTCCGCATCGGAGTCCCCCCCATTGGTGATATCAACGATCTCCACCGTCTCCTTATGGACAGGGGGATGGGAGGTGGAACTGGTGTTGAAGCCGTCGCCGTCGAAGGTTTTGTTTTCCGCGTTCGGCGCGCCATGTTACTAGCAACCTTTGCCTGGGCCGCCTCCATATTCAAGCCTTTCAGCTGCTGATCCATGAGATCCTTCGGCGACGTTCTACGGTCACGGGCTAAAGCCTTAGGATGCAAATCAGCAACAGTCTTATCCTTGTGCAGCCCTATCCTCTTAAGGATACCCTCGGACAGGTCCGAGCGAAAATGATCTGCAAAAGAAGCAGAGTTAAGTGAAGAAATGAATCAAAGTTCAAAAATCAAAAACATTGAGAGCAGTGATGGGCCTCACACCGACCCCACTCACCCTGTGCTAGGGCCGGTATGAGGCCGACATGGCAGAGCAGCTCATCCTAAAGAATGATCTGCGTTGGGGGAATCCATCTTTTCGGCACCCCACTCTTGTCCGCCTCAAAAAGCCTCATCGCCAGCTTCTCATCCGCCTTAAGAGGGACCCTGCTAGCATCTATCTTAAGCTTTTTCCGGGTGACCCATTTGTCATGCTCCGCCTTAGTCTCGCACCGCAAATTAACTTGGTGCTGGAAGGACCGGGGCAGCGGATAGTCATCCGGCACCTCAACATACACCCACCGATCTTTCCAGTCTTTGCAGGAAGAGAGCTTGTCAACGGAGACGTAACCCGGCTCCATTTGCACGCTGTACCATCCGACGCGACCAGCAAACGACGGCCGAAGGTGGTGAAGCCGACGGAATAAATCAACCGTTGGGGCCTCTCCCTTGAAGAGACAGAGCCAGACAAAGCCGACTATGGTCCTAATAGCCAACGGGTGCAGTTGGGCCACGGCGACGTTCATGGCTCTAATGATGGTCATAACATATTCATTCAGCGGGAACCGGAGCCCGTACTCCAAGTGCCGGATGTATACGCCGGTGCAACCCGGTGGAGGGCAACAAACGGCCTGACCCTCGTCAGGGATAACAATCTTGTATCCCCTGCCAAAGAAGAAATGGCCCTCGAAAAATGTCTCGCCGGAACAACTGGCGAACTTATGGGTCCAAGCACGGTCAAGGCGGACCTTACAGGCGTCGCCGTGATCCATAACGTACTGCCTCCCCTCATTAGGACAAGCCCTTTCAGCATCATCGAAGTCATCATCAACATCATCATCATCCTCCCAATCCTCCAAAACTTTTGGATCGACCTCGGGAGAGGGAGACCTAGGGCCCCCAGACCTTATCGGGATGGCGTCTAGTATCCCCTCCTCATCAAAACGCGACGGGGAACCCCCCGGCGCAGAGGTGCTAGTACCGGCGTCAGCAGCAGACATGGTAGCAACAATTAACAAAATAAGAGATTGAGACAAATTTGTTTGTTTACCTTGAAGAAAAGCACTAGTCGAGGTAACAACTCTGAAGATTAGAAGAAAAAGAAGCCCTTGAAAGTTTAGAGAGAAGAAAATTTTAGAGGAAATGAAATTGGTGGCCAATTTCAGGGGCTAACTGCCCTATTTATAGGGGAAAGCCCATGAAGAAGGACCAATCAGGGCACAGCCTATGAAACGTCATCCAATCAGCGGACAGACACGTGTCAGACATGAAACCACGGAATGTCAATCGTTGCAACAGTTAAACGTCAATCAACGCAACAGTGACCAAGCGTCTTCAACACGCCCCTTCATGTCTCTCTGCTAATTCGTCTTCCTCAGGAAATTCCTAAGTATCTGTTCTCCGCCGGCCGCGTGATCAACCAAGCTAGGTAGCACCGGCCGGGGGCAATCAAAAACAGCCGGCACTCTCAACCCTGGTCTCGGCCAGCGTTACTTTCTTTTTCCACATCGGATGTCCTTTACACATCCATGTGGAGGGGGGATATGGTACGGCCTAAGCAGAACCAAGCCGAGATAGAAGGAGCCGCCGAGATAGAAGAAGCCGGGAAAGAAAATTTTCACTTACGCAGAATATACGCTCAACATACATCGGAGCCCATACCACGGCATAGACTACGCTGGGGGCAAATTGATGGGGCATATTCTGCACCGCTGACCAAGTCAACATATTGAGCAAGGTCAAAGATATCCACAGCAAGTCAACACACTTGGACAGCCTAGCCGATACAGCACATCGGCCTGTCACTTGGGTCTCAGCCAGGCAACTAGCCAGCCGGGGCACATATCCGCGTACTCATATCCAAGACCCCTCGGCCGGCCTGCCATGGTTCCATCGGCCGAGGGTATAACGGTCTTTCCACCTGCTAGCCACTTGGCCACTACGTGACAAAAGGTGAAAGTCTATAAATACTCCTCAACCCTCATTGAGGAAAGGATCCACAATTTAACCTAAGAATCACTATTCATCTGGTAATATCTTCCTTATCTCTCTACAATATATACTTCGCCAAGTAATCACAACTTATCTCTCTGAGTTAACTGACTTGAGCGTCGGAGTGAGTACGCTCGGCCAAAGCCGAGCCCTCAGTTTGTTCATCGTTTCAGGAGACCGAAAGGAGGATTCAAGCAAAGACATCATTCTACAAGCTACGAGTGGTGACAAATATCTGCTCTGGAATTACACCCGGAACAAAAAGGAATATAATGTATCTCACCACACCCTAATAAAATATAGTGCATCTTGCTTTAGACGGGCCTTTTTGGTCTGAAATAATATGACGGGATTTTGTAACCATTTTACAGTTAAATGTGACCACTACTGAAAAAACCAATTATCATAAGCTGCAACACTGCTTATACCATTGTGGTTACATTTAACTATAAAATTGTCACATATGCCCGTCTGAAAAATAAAACGAAAAGTGTCCGTTTGAAACAAGAATTTGTCAACAAAATAAGACATAAAACCCAGACAAATAAAATGTAATCAAATTAAAATACCTCATAAATTTACAAATAATCACCATATATTTACGTATTTTTACAAATAACCACCATGTATTTTTCTTTTTACAAATAAACCCCAGACTTTTTTATATATACTCCCCCCAATTACCACCGTATATTTGTACCGATACTCGTTTTTCATATTATCAGACTCATTAATGAAAAATTTACGCGGAATACAATATTAGCTTGATAAATTCTAGTCGTAGGGAGAGTAAAGTAGAGATTTGTATTATTGATGATGTGTCAATGATAAATATAATACATCATTATATAGTAAACTAACATCTATAACTTAGGAAACGCAATAACTTAAATATCTTATACTCTAATATCATTACCATATTATCTCGTATATTATTCTAATGAAGATATGTCATATCTCGACAATATCAACATCCTCCCTCAAACTCATGGTAATTTGTCGAAATTTCCATGAGTTTGCACAAAATAAAAAAAAACGGAATCTTCATCTTCTTAAATCTTCATTAATTCTTGTCATCTTCACAAGGGTGGTAAGATAGTGCGTATAGAACTCGTCAGACAAATTTTCATTGCGTATAAGACTCGCTGGACAAAATTTTCATGCGTATTGAACTCGCCAGACAAAATTCATTGCGTAACTCGTAAGACCGAATATGATTATTTTTTTCTCTTGCAATTAAACGGAGGGATGTAATTATTTCCTTTTTTTGTACAAAGGATGTAATTATTTCTGAATCCATCAAAAGAAATTCCCAAATTAATGGGCAAATCTTCAAGAATTACAACCATTTAGATTGAGAAAAAGGATTACACATCTGAGGTAGTACTTCAGATCCTGTAGTTTTTGAGCATATACACATTTTTTTTAGCATATTACTATTTATAAATATAGTTTTTGAGCAATATTATATTTTTTTAGTGTAATGTTTTAGTAAATGTGCTCAAAAACTTTATACTAAAGCAGAACTCAAAAACTTTAAAATAAAACTCAGAAAATAAACAATAAGAGGTACTATCTTAGATGTATAGTCTATGAACTGACTTAGATTAATATTCCCCTCACCCGTAAACAAATCTTCATGATTATTACTCTTTATTATAGTTAGAGTGTTAGACATATACATAACCATTGAGGATCCTCTCTTTCATATGGTATCCTATGTTACTCTTTGCTTGACACATCAGCATAGGAAATAATAAATATACCATATATATGTGTTTTTATGTCTATGTGTCAAAAGAAAAGAGCATGGGACAGGAGATGGGGCACAAAAATCGGACAGAGGATCCTCATTAATGCACAACACCCACAAATAGGATTATACATCCAGTTGTACCATAAGCATTGTACAACCAAAGTATAAGAATCCGAGCTTATATGTATATTTCTGAACTAATTCAAAATTCATGTTTTTAATGTGTAAATTGATGAACTCAATAGTTTGTAATAAAGATCATATTCTTTAACATAAAACTCAGATACTTTATCACAGAGTTCAGGTTCTACACCGTACAACCTATACAACTGGTTGTATAGTCCATGAATTGACCTTATGTTCATCTCACTATTTATTCCCTTTTTTAATAACAAAAATTATCGTAAGCTTTTTTTTATTGAAATCCCACCGGTGGGTGTCATAGTTTTTCACCCACCGGCAAGAAAGCGGAAGCGGTTTTTAGAGTCCTAATAACAGAAGCTCTGATATCATAAAGGATTAATTGATGGAAATACTTTGAATTATGTGAGTGCTGCTCAAAATACTCCAAACTATGTTTTAACTACAAATCAAACCAACAATTACCCACTTTCCCTTTAAATAGAATTGGTGTCTTTGTAACCTATTATAACAGGTTATTTTAAGTGGGGCCAACTGCTATCGCCTTTAACCTACACCATCTTCTCCCTTCTCCGATACCTTTTTAATTCAGTGTAACTTTTTTTTTTCCAAATCTTCTCACTCTCTCCTCCCTTTCAACATTACCGTTAATTGCTTAATTCCTAACAAGTACTTTCTCTTCCTTTTGTTACTTCCCCGCTAAATGGTTCCTCAAATGAAGCGCTCATCATCTTCATCAAATTGTGGTTTGAAAAATACGAGTAACGTAGGTTAAAATAGGATCCTTAATCCCATCATCATCTTCATCAATTCATACTGCTAGGAAGTAGAAAATAAACCTCGGAGAGTGACCAGCGGGTACCACGTGTCCACAGTGGACCACCGTCTCCCCATCCACGTCATTGTTGTTAATAACTAAACCCGAGTAAACTTGCATCATAATATGTGAAAATCCGTCATCCTTAACAATTTTATACTGGGGAACTTTGTTGGACAAATCGGTGTCGTTGACGCAGTGGCAGGGGAATGAGATTTTGACGGTTGAATTCGCCGGAACGGTGTGGTTTGGTGGGGTGGTTGGTGAGAGGTTGTTGACGCCTAAGAGGGTGCAGATGGTTTTGACTTAGAAGAGGGATTGGACGTGGGAGAGGGCAGTAACAAGGGGAGAGAGAAAAGGGAGGGAAGGTAAAAAAAATGACAGAGAAAGGAGAGTTGAGAATATGTTAAAAGAGGTTTAAAAATAAAGGTGACCTGTTTATCAGGTCATCGGTCAGTCTATTGTATTCAAAGCGAAGGTGGGTAATTGTTGAGTTTATTGGTAGTTAAAACATGGTTTAGAGTATTTTGAGCAGCACCCTCATAGTTTGGAGTATTCTCATCAATTAATCCTATCATAAATCCCCCGAATCAATTGATCTAATTCAATTGACCATGATTACCTAAAGAAAATCTCTCAAATCTAAACTAGTAGAGCGAACAACTAAGAGGCTCACCCACTTATTTAAATTCACTAAGGGGTCGTTTGGTTCAACAAGTTGAAATGGAATGGAATGGAGTTTGATAGTATAGTAGTATGAAGTTCTAAATCTATACTTGCCTAATCTTGTTTGGTTCACCATAAATTATAAAAGGGGGGAATGAAGTTTGAATCTAAGGTAGGAGGGTGAGTATGAGATTCCAAGGGGTTGAGATGGAGTTAGAATTCATTGGGTATCTAACTCCATTCCAAATCACCCCAACCAAAGACTCTGTTTGGCAAAACTACCTGAAAAGGTAGCTGAAAATTGAAAAGCTAACTAAAACCTGAAAAGGTAACTGATAAAGTGATAAGGTAGCTGAAAATTAGGAGCTAATAAGGTAACTGATTATATAAAAATGTGTTTGGCAAACTAGCTGAAAAGGTAACTGCTTTTGGTAAAATGACGTAAAAGGATATGAAAATTATTTAATATTATAGAATAAAAGGGTAAAAAATGGAAAATAAGTCATTTCAGGTACCTGATTTCTCAAATGCTACCTGAGGTAGCATTTCATTTCAGGTACCTTATTTGACCAAATAAACTACTTGCCAAACACTTGTAAAAAAATCAGGTAGCTGAAATTTTGGTCAAATAAGCTACTTTGGTCAAATAAGATACCTGCAATGTCGTGCCAAATGGAGCCAAACACTAGAATGGATTGAATCCATTCCAAAAGTTCCAACCAAACACCCCCTAAATTTACTCAAACATAACGTACCCCATATACAATCACTTTTTCCCTAATTCCTTCAAATTATTTTATACTTTCAAACCCTAAATTCCAAAAGTTCCGCAGATCAATTGATCTCATTCAGTGGACCATGATTACCTATAGAAATTCTCTGAAGTCTAAACTAGTAAATGTCGTATGCCTTTTGAAGTTCTAATCAAGCACCATCTTCGAACTTAGTTCGAGGTTCTGGATTGTTTTTATCGTCATTCTTTCATACACTTTTAGATATCTGAACTAATTTATAGTTCTAATGCAGTACCAAAGTTGTGAAAGGGAGTTTCTAGCACAACTACTGCATTTCTTTCCGGTTTATGATTTTGTTATGTGCGGTTGGCCTTTACCAGTTTATAGATAGATGTTCGCTCTACTAGTTTAGATTCAGAGATTTATTTTAGGTAATCATGGTCAATTGATTTGGGGAATTATTGGGATTTAGAGTTTGAAGTATAAATTAATTGGGGGAATTTGGGGAAAACATGATTGAATATGGGGTATCTTATGTTTTGGTAAAGTTAGTGAATGTAGGTAAGTGAGGGTAATATGGGTACTCCGCGTAAATTTTTCATTAAGAAGTCGGAAAATATGAAAAACGAGTATCGGTTCAAATATACGGTGGTGATTAGGGAGTATGCATAAAAGTCTAGGGGTTATTCGTAAAAACAAAAACACATGGTGATTATTTGTAAAAATACGCACATATATGGTGGTTATTTGTAATTTATCCTAAATTAATTCTATATTTAAATGGGGAATATGGGGTCTCGAGACCTTTTTGAACAAGAGACCGTCTATACAAAAAACAATTGTTACACGGTATTATCTAGGGATGTCAATTTCACCCGCATCCATCAAAACCCGATCCACCCGATCCTAAAAGATGGATGAAAACCCGATTTAAATGGATGATGGATGGATGACGGATGAAACGGATAATGGATGACGGATGGGTTGGATGAAGAAATTCCACCCGCTATCCACCCGCCATCCATCCATCACCCGATTTTATTATTTTTTATTTAATTTTTTTTACATATAACACATTATTAAGATATAAAATATTTAAATTTTCATATTTTTCTACTCTCAATATAAATATTTTGTGAACCTAACCACTAGAAAGTTAAACTAAAATAATTATCTAACTTTATTTTTGTAGAGAAAAAAAAAATCATTTATTTTAACTTTAAATATATAAATACACAACACCCGTTTATCACCCGATCCACCCGTTTCATCCATGGATGATGGATGGATGGATGATGGATGGATGGATGACGGATGATATGTTTCATGGATGACGGACGGGTTGGATGAGATTTTAAAAGGACGGATGGATGACGGATGAGGCTTCACCCGACCCGAACCCGATCCATTGACATCCCTAGTATTATCTCATACTCCCTCGGTTTATTTATTTCAAGTTAGGTTGTCTCATTTATTTGTTTAAGCTTTTTATGGCTAAATGGAAAAGTAGCAAATTGCTTCCAAACGTTTGAGACTATGTGCAATTTGCCCCCAAACATTTGCAAATGTGCAATTCACCCCCCAAACGTTTGGGAATATGTGCAAATCAAGTCAGTTTCATATTTCCGGCAAATTTACATCTACTACCGCCCACCTCCACCCCCATCAAACACAATCTTTCATCCCATGTGTCATCCTAACTCTCTTCTCCCATTCAAATCCCTATCATTTCGTCAAAGGTAAATGGTATCTATAATGAACAAATGACTATATTCTGAAAGATAGATAACACGAAAACTAGCAACTTATTTATATTGAGACTTGAGTGTAAAAATGAAGTTTAATTTTGGTTTTGATTTGATTAGCTTTTGCTACTCCAGAACATAATGCCTAACACTACAGAAATACCGACACGAATATTATTGAGGAAGGTTCCTTCTGGACATGCAACTGTACTTATTATATTCATCGGTAATATTTGAGTTTCGAATAGAGTCCCTTGCGATTTAGAATCAAGTCATAGGTGGGGTTTTATGGTAAGGGTTTGAATTGGAGAGGAGTGTTATGATGGGACATGGGGTGGAATATTGTGTTTGAAGGCGGTGGAGTGAATGGTAGTAGATGTAAACTTGCAGGAAATATAAAATTGGGTTGATTTGCACATAGTCCTAAACGTCTGGGGGTGAATTACACATTTAAAAGCATTTGAGGCTAAACTGCACATAACTCCAAATGTTTAGGGATAATCAATTTGTATATCTTTCACTTCTCATCCATTAATTACAGCCACAAATGATCTCCTCACTCTTCTTGTTCTTTGTGCCAAAAGTAAAGATAAACAGGAAAACAGAGGTAGTATAAAGGAGTAACAAATTTAAACAATGGATGTGCAAAATCTACAGTTATTTTATACAATTTGAGGAATTATCTCCTGGAAATTCCTCTGAGTTATATTTTACATCTTATGGTTTGCCGGGAGTCTATAGAATAATTATAGGGTAAATTTTAATTGGGTGATAATTATTAGAGAAGTTAATTACTTGGTAATGAATTCCTTGATGATAAGTTTGACATATAGGAGTAACGATTATTGAGAATATGTTTTACTCCCATAATCATTACCCGGGAGAGGGTGGCTATTAGCACTTCGTGAGGGTAATAAGTTCGGAAGGTGAATCAATCAATCAATCAATACTATATATTAATTCCAGAAACCAAGGGACTTGAATGTAATTAAAGAAATCTATACAAATTAATTATACTATATAGTTTTAAATCGATAGCACTGTGTGATGGACCTGATAAAGGAACCTCAATGTAAATATTATATAGTTTGGTTAAAAGTATAATATAAAGATGTCTTGATGAAGAATATTTATGGAAATTACATTAAATTAAAGTAATTAAATTTAAAAAACACAAGAATATAGTGATTTTCCTTAAAATTAACATGTCCACTTATGGAATTAATTAGTATCATCATAGAATTATACATTAAATTAAATGTAGTAAAAGTAATAGTTACAGCAACGAGATTAATAAAATTAACGGTATTAATGTGGGAGTAGTGACAGTTATAATAATCACAGTGGGAGTAGTGAAAGTAACTACGAATGTAGTGAAAGTAACAGTGGTAACAATGAGAAAAAATATGAACAATTAAATAACCAATCGACTCAAGGAAATATTTTATTTATTTAAATATAGGCCGGATAAAATTAACGGGAATCATGAATTTAACAGAAAAAAATAGAGGAATTAGTAAAAGAAACAATAGTAACCACGAGAGTAGTGAACGTAATGATATTAAGAAAGAATGTCGTGAAAGTTATAATATTAATAGCGGGGTAGTGAAAGTGTCTCAAAATTTGAAAATAAATTTTACAATTCATCATAATTACAAGAAATGCTGTAGAAAAATATATTACAAATAGTAAACGTGTTAGTTAGACAACTCCAACATAGTTTATTTCATTGAAAATAAAATTTAACGGTGAATAGAGATAGCCCGGGCGAAGCCGGACACCAAACCTAGTAATTATTCTAATATTAAACACGGAAAATGCACCTAACATATAACTCCCGTATTCATTTCCTCCTTTTTACCCTCAATCCAAGCAAGCCTTAAAATTGAAAAAGTGCTTGTGTCGATAAAAATGATATTAGAATCGTAGAGAGAGGAAAGCATAGAGGTAATAGTAGTATTATTGATAATTCGTGATCATCACAATTACAATAAGAGATCAAACGATTTATATAACATTTGAAATAACCTAAATCTCGACCTAAAATTTCTTAAAGTAGGCAACTGAAGATATTTATCATATCATTATAATATTATTACGATTACGGTAATTTTGTGCTCCAACAAATGGGGTTGTAAAAAGTACCTTAACAGGAGACCAAGATGCAGATATGATCAGCTTATAATCGATGCGCCCAAATTGAGGATCAGCTTTGCAGAAGACCTTACAATTCTGCTTTGATCAGCTCTGCAGACCAGCCTAAACCTAAATTTTTATTCTTCTTTCAGTTTTTGTGCGTTGAATTTTCTTGTGCAATATATTCAGCAAATAGATGTGCATTATAGCTGAATTGATCCTCTCTGATCCTAAAGACGAATTCAAGGTTCATTTTTTCAGGACCATGTCTTCTTTTTGCTGTTATCTACGAGTAATTTTATACTCTGTATTAAAAATCAAAATTTAGAGGTTTCTTTGATCAACTTGACACATAATTATGAATTATTTAACATATGGTATGATGAGTTTATGGATTCAAGTACCTAAGAGGGGGAGGGGGTGAATTAGGTACTCTTTTAAAAATTTTAACTTCAACTTTATTGGATTAAAGTAAGTTAAGTGAACAAAAGAGATTAGAGGATACTTTGAATAATATTGAAAGATTGAACAAGTATCACGATGAATGTTTGCTGAAGTATGAAAGCAACAATCATTCTGACTGTATCTATTTGTCTCAGTTTGTGGAATATAAGCTGAGACCAAATGCGATAAAGATGTATGATGAAATTACTTCTAAGGTTAAGCAAAGCAAAGCAAAACAAACAAAGTAAATTGCAGCGGAAATAAAGTAAAAACAATGAACACGAGATTTTTGAATTGGTTCGGCAAATACTCAAGTGCCTACGTCCAATCTACCTTTTTATTACTTTCCTTTAGTGAGCTACTCCGACAACTAAAAGACCCTTGTAATAAAAGACGCCAACCTACTCCGGTTGCAAAGCTAGTACAAGAACTACTCCGTTCTTATGACAAGCTAACTCGCAATCTACTTTGATTGCCAAGAGTTAAAGGACTACTCCGTCCTAGAACTCAACAACTCACAACCTACTCCGGTTGCCAACTCACAACCTACTCCGGTTGTCAAGAGTTAAAGACTACTCCGTCCTAAACTCTACTAACACACTTAGAATGTTATAGGATCAAGTTTCCACTAACATATTCTTAACAAAGAATAGAGATGGACAACTTTTACAAGATCAACAATTCTTAAGCAAGAGTTTTTAGTATTATAAAGCAACAGTAGCCACGACTGTAGAAACTGAAGACACTTGAAGACTTTTAAAGGATTTTGCAAACAAACACGATTTTTAAGCTTTAAAAATAATTTGCAAAGTTGGAAGAATTAATTCAGAAAAGTCTTGGGGATTTAATGAGGAGGATGCACGGTTTATATAGAGGAGGTGAGTGAAGGGGTTGCTAGGGTTTTGAAGGGTCAAAGACCTCACATGTGAAGGGCAATAGCAACCACCCAAAACTTGCACCAAAAAGGCTTCTTTTGCAAAGGTAAGAATAGGGAAAGATGGTTTGAAAGATATCCTTAAAAGCTCATGCAAATTCAAAAAACAAAGAGAGAAAAGACAAGTCACATGATGACAAGTTGACACTAAAATGGCAAAAAGCATTCTTTGTTTTCTTAAAGACTCAAAGGATTGAATTTGCATAAAGAGGAAACATTTTGAAAATAATAATTCAAACCACTCTTTAATGAAGACTACCTCCTTAATAAAAATCTGATTTTTATCTTTGAAAAATGATAATCACGTGAAAGCTTTTGAAAGATAAAAAGGGACTTCAAGTTTCTCGAGTTGTGGCATAATCCAAACAACTGTTTGCGTGTGAAAGCAACAGTCGTCTGGACTGTTTCTATTACTCTAATATACTCTACTTTCTTGCTTGTATATTAGATGACACTTGACTTATTACAATGGATGATTAACAACTTCAACACTTCTTAATCCAAGCTTGATTACATCATTAATCCTGAAAAGGTACACTAAGATAGCACAAATCAAATGGGCATGTTATCATCAACATAAGGAACCCAACAAATTCCCCCTTTGATGATGACAAGCCCCAAACGAATGTATAGGCAATGTAAACACCTTAATTCAAGATTTTAAGCAAGTAAGATCAAATGATAGAGAAGGGACAATATTACCTTACCTAAGGCAAAAGTTAGAATCAATTTACCATGACAATTTTACATTGCCCCAAAACAAGAATCAAGCTAAGAAGGTTAGATAAGCCATTAGTTTAATCAATAAGCAAAGAGATTTAAAGCATGAGTTTACCTTTTCCCCCTCTTGACATCATCAAACGGATAGGGATGTCAAAAGCATTAGAGTGCAGATAATTCACAAGAAAACACAAAAAGACACATGTAATTGTAACAAGGTAATAAGGTCAACATAAACAAAGATTAAACATAAGTTAATCAAAGTTCAACATGGCTAAATAGAATTTAATATAAACCACCAAGCATCAAGATGACAAGTAAAGAGAATAGTCTTAGAAGGGCACAACATGGTGGGACAAAAGCAAGGTAAGGCAGAAGACAAATTTGATTATGGGCAAATTTAGAGTGCGGAAGTTTGGTCATCAATTTTGAGGATAATGACGAGGATTGAAAAAGGTTGAGGTTTGACAATTGAAGGTCTGAGTAACAATCATCTCTACTGTTGCATTGGGCTTTGTATATTGAAACCACCAAGGTATGCATCGAGAAAGAACATCATCTTCTCATACTTTCCTTTGATCTAGACCTTTGAGCATAGAAACAGTGGCATGCACTGTGACTTCCATTCAATTTCTTCCAAATTTTTGCTTTACTTCTTTTCTCAAGACCGTCGCAGTTTTCAATTTCATCTATCTCGTTTCCAATAATCACTTTGACATTTCCCATATATAGCCTTCCCGTTTTTTTTTTTTTTTTTTTTTTTTTTTCAATCTTCCAACCAACTTCAATTTTCAATTTCATCTATCTCCGTTTTTCTAACCAACTTCCCGATCATCTCTTGATGCACATGTAGAACATGTAGTTGTTTGGTTCTTTGTTTCACATAGACCTTTGCGACGATGAAGTAGCTTTCTCCTTTCTTTTGTTAGCTTTCTTTGCCGGAATCGGATCTAACTCAGTAGACTTAGTCGGATCCTCATTCAAATCAATTGGAGTTTCTTCAATTTCATCGACATTCACCGTAACCGTTTCAGAGGAAGAGCTTGGGACAACAGTACTTTTCTTCCGACCTCTACTTTTCACCGTAATCAATTGGAGTTGTTGTTGTTGGTGGGTCAGATGTGATGGGTGGTGAGGTCATTCTTGTGGGTTTGATTGGTATTGTTGTGTTGAAAGATGTTTTTACCATGGTGGGTTAAAGTAGGTTAGTGGGTAGGTGAGATGGTAGGATTTGGGAGATGAAGAGATGGTGGGTTAGTGGATTTGGACGGTAGGTTAGGGATAGGAAGTGGGTTGAATGGAGTAAATGGCCCATTAAATGTGGTAAGTGAGGTGGTTGGCCCAACTAGACATATTTAATCACTCGAAATAAAAACGCAAGGTAGCATATAATAAACGTAAATTTAGATATGAGGTTGAGTGATTACCGACTCACAAATTTTTGGTCTAAACATGATGTCAATGCACTTAGAACACTTAATAACATATATCCAATTTTAATTTAATCAATTAAGGAATTTTGTAAAACTCACACTAAAAATCACGAGCTATTAATTAACCCAATTTCTAGCCTAAATTTCTCAAAATGTTCTCTTGCAAGTGGCTTAGTGAAAATATCGGCAATTTGATTTTCGGTTTTGCAAAAGATAAGTTTAATATGTCCTTTTTCCACATGATCTCGAATAAAATGGTGACAAATATCAATATGTTTGGTTTTAGAGTGTTGAATAGGATTTTTGGAAATATTTATTGCACTCGTATTATCACACATTATGGGCACGGAGTCAAAAATAATACCAAAATCCAAGAGTTGTTGTCTTACCCAAGGTAATTGAGAGCAACAATGTGCCGCGCTAACGTACTCACTTTCGGCCGTAGAAAGAGCTACCGTGTTTTGTTTCTTTGAGGCCCAAGAAGTCAAGCAAGGACCCAAGAACGTTGCAATTCCGGAGGTACTCTTTCTATCCACCGTGCACCCCGCATAGTCCGCATCCGAAAAGCCTATAAGATCAAAAGGACAATATAAGGGATACCATAGGTAAAGATTTTGTGTTCCAATCAAATACCGAAGAATTCGTTTAACGGCTTTGAAATGTGATTCTTTCAGATTTGCTTGGAACCTAGCACATAAGCATACACTAAAGAGAATGTCGGGACGACTTGCGGTCAAGTAAAGAAGTGAGCCTATCATACCTCTATACACCTTATCACTAACATTCTTACCGAGTTCATCTTTGTCCAATTTGGACCCGGCTACCATAGGTGTATCATGAGGCTTACCATTAGTCATCCCAAATTTCTTAAGCATTTCCTTAATATACTTTTGTTGATGGATCATGATTCCATCCTTTGATTGCTTAATTTGGAGCCCAAGGAAAAATCCTAGCTCACCCATCATGCTCATTTCAAACTCCGATTTCATTAGTTCCGAAAAATATAAGTAAAGGAGTTCATTTGTTGCACCAAATATAATGTCATCAACATATACTTGTACAACCAACAGTTCACTGGACTGTTGCTTTAAGAACAATGTTTTGTCAACGGAGCCTCTTTTAAAACCATTTTCAATAAGAAATTTAGACAATCTATCATACCAACATCTTGGTGCTTGTTTTAAACCATAAAGAGCTTTGTCTAATTTGAAAACATGGTTAGGCAAGTCATTGTTCTCAAAACCCGGTGGTTGCTCTACAAAGACATCTTCTTCCAAATATCCATTTAAGAAAGTGGTTTTGACATCCATTTGGAAGAGTTTAATGCCTTTGTGAGCCGCAAAAGCTATAAGCAATCGTATGGCCTCAAGTCTAGCTACCGGTGCATAGGTTTCATCGTAATCAATACCCTCTTGTTGGTTATAACCTTGCACCACTAGTCTAGCCTTGTTCCTTACGATTTCTCCCGAGTCATCAAGCTTGTTGCGAAAGACCCACCTAGTACCAATGACGGTACGATTAGGCGGTCTAGGGACTAAGTGCCATACCTCATTCCTTTTGAATTGATTAAGTTCTTCTTGCATGGCAAGCAACCAGTCTGCATCAGTCAAGGCGATTGTTACATTTGAAGGTTCAATTTGAGAAAGGAACGCATTGTGGGCACAATACTCATTGAGATGAGCGAGATTGTTGAGGGATGATCTTGTTCGAATTCCCGAGTTGAGATCACTTGTGAGATTAGTGAGTGGATGAGAGCTTTGATGTTTCCACTTCTTTGGAACAATAGTTTCTTGTTCCTTCTCAGCTGCATCAGTCACAGTGACTGTTTCTATTGGCCTGGAAAGATCTTCGTCCTCACTGTTTTGGTTTTCTTCAGTTCTGGAGGTAGAAGCAACAGTTGTTGGGTCTGTTGCTTCCAGAGAAGAAACAGTAGCAGAGTTGCTACGTGTTCCCCCTGAGTTGTTGATCTTCTTTGAAGGTGACAGTCTCTGTGTCTATTGCAATTCAGTGCTGGGAGCTTCTTCATCCTCGAATATAAAGTCCTTTCGAACAAGACCAATCTCAAACTCGTCATCCTCGTCCTCATCATCATCATCCATGTTTTGTACCTGTCCAAGCACACTAGATTCATCAAAAATGACATGGATGCTTTCTTCAATTAACAAGGTTCGTTTATTGTAAATTTTATAGGCCTTGCTATGATCGGAGTACCCAATAAATACTCCTTCATCACTACGTGGATCGAACTTACCCAAATTGTTTTTACCATTGTTGTGAACAAAACATTTGCTTCCAAAACATCTAAAATATGAAATGTTGGGTTTTCTTCCACGTAACGATTCATAGGGAGTTTTATTCAATATACTCCTTATCATGACACGATTATGAATGTAGCAAGCGGTATTTACCGCTTCGGCCCAAAAATTCTTAGGCAACTTACTAGTTAACAACATTGTTCTAGCCATTCCTTCAAGGGTTCTATTCATCCTTTCAACCACACCATTTTGTTGTGGGGTTCTAGGAGCCGAGAAGTTATGGTCTACACCATTGTCATCACAATAAGCACCAAATGATGAGTTTTCGAATTCGGTTCCGTGATCGGTTCTCATTGAAACAAGTTTTAAACCAAGCTTATTTTGAATCTTTCTTAACCAAATTAGAAACTCATCAAATGTCTCATCCTTAGAGCTTAGGAAGAGTGCCCAAACGAACCTAGAGTAATCATCAACAATGACACACACATAACGACTACCACCTCTACTTTTAGTTCTCATTGGTCCACACAAGTCGATATGTAAAAGTTGCAAAGGTTGAGATGTACTCATAATTCTTTTGGATTTAAAGGAACTTCTAACATGTTTACCTCTAGCACATTCATCACATATTTTATCAAAATCAAACTTTATATTAGGAATACCTTCAACTAAGTCAAGTTTTTTAAGGGTATTAAGAGTTTTTGTACTAACATGACCAAACCTTTTATGCCATAACCAAGGATCATTGTTCATTACACTCATGCAAGACATGGTGTGACCGGATAGAGAGTTCAAATTAGTTAAGTAAACATCTTTGACACGTCTTCCTTCGAGTATTAGTTCATTAGTAGTGGCATCAAAAATTCGACACATATTGGCACGAAATTCAACAACATTACCCTTATCACAAAGTTGAGAAATGCTAAGGAGATTATGTTTCAAACCTTTGACAAGCCGCACATTGTCGACACAAAGTAAGGATGACTTACCAACTTTTCCAATTCCAATTACTTCACCTTTCTTGTTGTCACCAAACCTTACCGTGCCACCATCATACGCTTTAAGTGAGAGGAATTGGCTTCTATCACCCGTCATGTGACGAGAGCATCCACTATCCAAGTACCAATTGCGGCCGCCTCTCACCAAGCCCTACACAAGATTAGACTTTGAGTTTAGGAACCCAAACAAACTTGGGTCCCCTTTTGTGATCAACATATCTTATGGTATCTTTCCTAATCCATATTTGCTTAATTATTTTGATGTTCTTGTTAATGTCATGAAATCTTTTCTCACAAGTGTTGAGGACATGACCATTCTTACCACAATAATTGCAAATAATGTATTCGGGAAGACCCACGTATTTTCTCCTTCTAAAATCAGTTTTAGGCTTCTGGATGCAACAGTCTGTCTGACTGTTCCATTTGAACCCCAAACCAGCAGTTTTGTTACACCTCTCGGTTTGATTCGTGAGGAAGTTTAACACGGTTTGACTTCCTTCCCATTTTTCAATGATGTTTTTAGCATTAACAAGTTCATTGGTCAAGTCATTGACACGTGAGAGGAGATGCAAATTCTTTTCTTTTTCTCTCTTGAGTTCATCATTGTTAACACTTTCAATAGACAACCTTTTCTCAACTATGAAGTCATGGGTGTGGTTGTTGAGTTTAGACACGAGATACATGATTCTTTCTTTGGACTCTTCATATTTAGATGTCATCTCGTCAAGTCTTTTGTTTAGATCAACGATTTCATCGGATCTATGATGAGGAGAAGACCTAGAAGTGCTACATTCAGGCATACCTTTTTGAAAGAAAGTAAGCCTATCATGAAGAACTTCTATTTCATTCTTGAGACAAACAACCTCACCTTTTAGACACTTGTTTTCATTGACCAAACATTCACTTTTCTCATTGGACTTGTCTAAATGTTTGACAGAAGCAACAGTCTCAGACACTGTTTCTTTTAGGTCTACAATCTCAACCACAAGGTCATCTAATTCATCTTTAAGAGCATCTTTGTCCTTCAAAAGGTCATCACGTTCCTTGGTTAGCAAGGAAACTTGCATCACCAAAGTGGTGTTGACATTTTCAAGGTCAGAGACATCCGTGGGGATCATTTTATGGCACTCAAGTTCTTTAGTCAATTGTTTGTTCAATTTGTTGACTCTTTTTACTTCATCACAAGCCTCAGAGGTGACAGTGACACTGTCTGTTGCTTTCAGTTCATTTTTAAGGTTAAAGTTTTCTTGAGCAATTTCTTCAATTTCGTCTTGCATGACATCAAGCTTATCATTTTGTGAACGACACTTATCAAAAAGTTTGTCAAGAAGCTTACATACCTTTTCTTTGGAGTAAGATCTAACCTTGGCTTTTAGATGTTTTACCTCATTGTCGGAGTCCGAGTCGGAATCATCGGGGTGAGCCATGAGACATCTAAGATGTTCAATTTTGGAAGTTTTTGAGACTTTGTCCTTGAGATGACTTGTAAGACACATTTTAGACTCTAGTTGCTCCTCGATGAGTTCCTCATCTTTCTCAGAGTCGGACATTCCCCAAATTACGGTCATGACTCTATGTTTGTAGTCCCTTTTAACTTTATCTCGTTTTTCCTTTGATTCGATTTCATCCCACTTGGGACATTCTTTAACTTGGTGAGTTTTATCACCACACTTAAAGCATCCCACGGTGGAAATAGGTCGTTTCTTAGGAAAGCGTTTTTTCGAGTGATTATTAGTGAACCTTTTGTTACCTTGTCCATTGACCAACCCGGCTAAGTTCCTTGTGAACATAGCAAACTCGTCTTCCTCCTCATCTTCTTCATCACTTGGAGAAGATGTGAGGGCGAGACTCTTTCCCTTTGATGACTCACTAGAATGCTTATCGAGGTTAAACTCGTGAGCCATTAGTGATCCCATTAGTTCATGAAGAGATAGGGTTGACAAGTCTTTAGCTTCCTCTATGGCGGTGACTTTAGGTTGCCATTTAGGAGTTAGACTACGAAGGATTTTTCGAATGATGTCCTCGGACTCGAAATTCCTTCCTAGACTATTAAGCTCATTAATAATACAAGAAAAACGAGAAGAAAAACTATTTAAAGACTCGTCCTTTGACATTCTAAACATCTCATATTGTTGCATGAGAAGGTCAATACGGTGTTTTCTTACTTGGGACGTCCCTTCATAAGCAAGTACAAGGGAATCCCAAATAGATTTTGCCGTAGGACACCCGGAGATTCGACTAACTTCTCCCTCACCAACACAACGTTGAAGAATCGACATTGCTTTGGAATTCTTTTCGGCAAGCTTGAAGTCGTTCTCATTGTAATTTCTTTCCTCTTTTGTCTTAGTGAAACCGTTAAGAATATCGGTTTCCTCAATGGCAAGAGGTCCATTTTGGATGATGTTCCAACATTGATAATCGATACTTTTGATGTAATGTTCCATTTTGAGTTTCCACCATCCAAAATTCGAACCGGTAAAGACCGGGATCTTGGAGTGTTTCTCGGAATCCATTACCCACGAATCAAACTCTAAGGGGATTAGCCTCGATAAAGAGCACGAGGCTCTGATACCAATTGATGAGTTTATGGATTCAAGTACCTAAGAGGGGGAGGGGGTGAATTAGGTACTCTTTTAAAAATTTTAACTTCAACTTTATTAGATTAAAGTAAGTTAAGTGAACAAAAGAGATTAGAGGATACTTTGAATAATATTGAAAGATTGAACAAGTATCACGATGAATGTTTGCTGAAGTATGAAAGCAACAATCGTTCTGACTGTATCTATTTGTCTCAGTTTGTGGAATATAACTGCAGACCAAATGCGACAAAGATGATGAATCACATTACTTCTAAGGTTAAGCAAAGCAAAGCAAAACAAACAAAGTAAATTGCAGCGGAAATAAAGTAAAAACAATGAACACGAGATTTTTGAATTGGTTCGGCAAATACTCAAGTGCCTACATCCAATCTACCTTTTTATTACTTTCCTTTAGTGATCTACTCCGACAACTAAAAGACCCTTGTAATAAAAGACGCCAACCTACTCCGGTTGCAAAGCTAGTACAAGAACTACTCCGTTCTTATGACAAGCTAACTCGCAATCTACTCCGATTGCCAAGAGTTAAAGGACTACTCCGTCCTAGAACTCAACAACTCACAACCTACTCCGGTTGCCAACTCACAACCTACTCCGGTTGTCAAGAGTTAAAGACTACTCCGTCCTAAACTCTACTAACACACTTAGAATGTTATAGGATCAAGTTTCCACTAACATATTCTTAACAAAGAATAGAGATGGACAACTTTTACAAGATCAACAATTCTTAAGCAAGAGAGTTTAGTATTATAAAGCAACAAAGTAGCCACATTGATGTAGAAACTGAAGACACTTGAAGACTTTTAAAGGATTTTGCAAACAAACACGATTTTTAAGCTTTAAAAATAATTTGCAAAGTTGGAAGAATTAATTCAGAAAAGTCTTGGGGATTTAATGAGGAGGATGCACGGTTTATATAGAGGAGGTGAGTGAAGGGGTTGCTAGGGTTTTGAAGGGTCAAAGACCTCACATGTGAAGGGCAATAGCAACCACCCAAAACTTGCACCAAAAAGGCTTCTTTTGCAAAGGTAAGAATAGGGAAAGATGGTTTGAAAGATATCCTTAAAAGCTCATGCAAATTCAAAAAACAAAGAGAGAAAAGACAAGTCACATGATGACAAGTTGACACTAAAATGGCAAAAAGCATTCTTTGTTTTCTTAAAGACTCAAAGGATTGAATTTGCATAAAGAGGAAATATTTTGAAAATAATAATTCAAACCACTCTTTAATGAAGACTACCTCCTTAATAAAAATCTGATTTTTATCTTTGAAAAATGATAATCACGTGAAAGCTTTTGAAAGATAAAAAGGGACTTCAAGTTTCTCGAGTTGTGGCATAATCCAAACAGCTGTTTGCGTGTGAAAGCAACAGTCGTCTGGACTGTTTCTATTACTCTAATATACTCTACTTTCTTGCTTGTACATTAGATGACACTTGACTTATTACAATGGATGATTAACAACTTCAACACTTCTTAATCCAAGCTTGATTACATCATTAATCCTGAAAAGGTACACTAAGATAGCACAAATCAAATGGGCATGTTATCATCAACATAAGGAACCCAACATGGTAAGTTATTAAATAAGTAAATATATCCCTCCTATTCTATATAATATTCCGTATTTTCTTATTCGCTTATTCAGGTTTTCTTCACTATTTTATTTTTTAGGTAGACTAGTTTAGCACCCGTGCAAAATTCCACGGGCATGTATAAAAAAATATATCAATCAATCAATACTATATATTAAATCCAGAAACCAAGGGACTTCAACGTAATTAAAGAAAGTTATACAAATTAATTATACTATATAGTTTTAAATCATTAGCACCGTGTGATGGACCCGATCAAGGGATCTCAATGTATGCAAATATTATATAGTTTGAGTTAAAATTAAATTACATAGAAGCTTGATAATTTTCCTAAACATTTGTAAGAACCAAAACATGGTCAATTTCTTTAAAATAAAATAATTAATTAAGATGGTCAATTTCCTTAAAATAAAATAATTAATTAGTATAAACATGCACACTTATGGTATTAATTATTATCATCATAAAATTATATATTTAATTTAAAATTTATGCAATTTTATTAAACTTTATAGTTTATTAGATGTATAGAAATATTAATTACTAGTTTGGATGCCCGTGCGTTGCAACGGGTTAATTAACTTATTAACAAAAAAATGGTTATAAGGTCTTAATATTTACATCTTATGTCTCAAAAATCAAATCAAAACATCTTATTTAAGAGACGCAGAAGATGTTGGATTAATACCTAAGTTCCAAGGATGCCTCATATTTATAATCATAAGACCACCACATCTTATGTTAATCTTTCGATGTGGACAATTCTATTATTTTTATATAATCCTACATTATTTTTCGATGTGAGACATATAACATACTAAGAAGTACACAGGATTTTATATATGTACAAATTATATGAAATCTATACGCTAATGATAGCATTTTTACCACGAATCAAATTATGTAATTTTCATAATTTTCTTAACGATTTTTTTTTGCCAAATGAAATGTAAAAATTTTTATATAAAAATTAGAAACATCACTTGAATATAATATAGGAAATAAATATTATAATAATTAAAAGATTCTTCACTTTATTTTTTTACATCAAAAAATATTATTTATGATACTTTCCTAAATTAATTTTTAAGATCACCCCACCTTATGACAATTTTCTGATGTGGGACAATTCAATTATTTATATGTAGTATATTTACCACACCCACATTATTTTTCAATGTGGGACAAATAACACACGAAAAAGTACGCCATCTTTTTTGCACCTATTTCGATATCCAACCCGATTTAATAATGAGAAAATATTATACTATCTATTTATATTCGTACGTTTTTTCCATTTTTGTCATAATTAAAATCTGTACAAATGATATGATTTAAATTACATTGTTTTTACAAACACGACTGTTAAGATGTAATTGAGGGAGCAATAAAATGTATAAACAAATGCAAAATATTTTCTTTTTCTGGTGCGATTTTGATTAATGGTTAAAAATATAATGTGTTTTAGTTACTGAAATGTAATGAGGTATAATAATTACCTATATTTGAAAGTTAAAAAGATTTAATTCTACTATTAATCAAAGTAAAAAAGCTCATTATTTATTTGTTTGTGGATTCAAGATCTTTTTATGCAACACTTGATTGTATTATAATTCATAAATTTTCTATTTTAGTGCAGAGATTATCATTATATATGACACATTAATAATCAATTTATGTATATTTAGCACCCATTTTAGTTTTTAATTATGATTTTTTCTTAAATAAAGTTATTATACTATTGATTGTCTTAAAATAAACATTATAATATCGCTAATATAGTAATATATAATCGCTTTTATAAATATCTACGTGATTAATATTTGTATGGTATTGTTGTAACTAAGGTTTGCCATTAATACAAACTCTTATAAGAACTCTCTAAGATAATATTTAAGCGATTCAAAAGATTTTGGGTTGATACCCCTAAGTTTCAAATATGACTCCTATTTATAATCATGTGATACCCCGCCTCATGATAATCTTCTAATGTGGGACAATTCAACTATTTATATCATTATATGTAGTATGTTTACCACACCTACATTATTTTTCAATGTGGGACAAACAATATACTTAGAAATACATCATCCTTTTCGCACCTAATTCAACATCTAATGCTATATTCTAATGCTAGCATTTATTTATCACGAATCTAATTATATAATTTTTTTAAAAAAAATATGTTACTTTTTTGCTAAATGAGATGTATAAATTTTTATATAAAAATTATAAACATCACTTGGACATAATATAAAAAATATATACATCATACCATGGAGATAATGATATAAACTCTTAAGAGCTTTCCAAGACAATGCTTAAGAGACTCAAAAGGTTTTGGGTTGGTATTTAGGTGCTAAGGATGCCTCCTATTTATAATCATATGATCACCCAACTTATGCTAAACTTTCGATGTGGGACAATTATATTATTTATACATAATATATTCACCACACCAACATATTTTTCAATATGGGACAAATAACATACTTAGAAATACACCATCTTTTTCGCACATAATTCGACATCTAACCCGGGTAAATAATAATGAGCAAATACTATACTCCCTCGATTCAAGACCAAATACAACATTCCTTTTTTTACACTATTCAAGAACGAATAGAATCTTTACGATTCCCTGCAATATGTAAGACAAAATATGGTTATGTGGAATCTTATTTGGTTCACCTATAAAGTACAATGAGAATATCAAATATTTAAATTTTTTTATAATGTAAACTTAAAGATATTTACGTTGTGTCTTGGCCAATGTGTAAATTGTTGTATTTCGTCTTGAATAGAGAGAGTACTATTTATTAATATTCGTACGTTTGTCTTTATTTTTTTATCATAATTAAAAATATATGCAAATAATATGATACTATATTCTAATGCTAGCATTTCTTTTACCAAAAATCTATTATAATATAATTTTTTATTTTTCTTTATAATACCTTTTTGGGAAATGAGATGTATAAGTTTTTATATAAAGATTATAAACATCACTTGAATATAATACATAATATAGAAAATATATATATCATACTGTGAATATAATGATATAAACTCTTAAGAGCTCTCCAAAACAATACTTAAGAGACTCAAAAGGTTTTTGGTTAGTATATAGGTTCCAATGATGACTCCTATTTATAATCATAGGTTCACCCACCTTGTGTTAATCTTTCGATGTGGGACAATTCTACACAATTTTACATATTAAGAAGTACACCATCTTTAATATGTGCAAATAATATGAAACCTATACTCTAATGATAGCATTTTTCACCACAAAGCTAATTATATTATTTTCATAATTTTTTTAACGATGTTTTTTTGCCAAATGAAATGTAAAAGTTTGATATAAAAATTGGAAATATCACTTGAATATAATTTAGGAAATATACATATTATAATAATTAAAAGATTTTCCACTTTATTTTTTACATCAAAAATTATACTTTCCTAAATTGATTTTTGATGATGTGGACGCTCTCAGATCGCTCGAAAAAACTCTCTTTTATATATATATATATATATATATATATAGATTTAACATACAAAAAAAATATAATATAAGTAGGTTATAAATAATTCAAGTTAGATTCCATAATATATAATATTGCATAATTCTTTCGATTTGATTTAATGCATATATGTAATATATTTATAAAAATATATACTCCTCTTAAAATTGCATGCCTAAGTAGTAAAAAGTAATTTTGTCGTAAAGAAAAGAATTGTAGTAACATTGGATATAGTTATATGATAGTAATCACTCATTTGAATAGTAAAAGTAAAAATATTATGAGCGAGATTAGTGAAAGTGGTAGAAACAACAATGGCAGTAGTGAAATAATCAATATTAATGCGGCAGTAGTGAAAGTAACAATAATTACGGCGGGAGTAGTGAAATTATAAATATTAATGCGCCAGTAGTGACAGTAACAATAATTACGGCGGAAGTAGTGAAAGTAACAATGATTACGAGCAAGTAGTGAAATGTTATTATTATTGTTTCATTAATAAGAGTAAAATATTAATAGCGAGAATAGTGAATTTGTTTCAAATTTTATTTCATCGTAATTTTAGGATATGTCATAGAAAAATATATTAATGATAAATTTATGGGTTATGCAATTTTAAGTAATTTTAATTAATGAAAAAAAAAATAATGGTACGTAGAGGTAGCCCGGGCGAAGCCGGGCACTAATACTAGTTAATAGTAATTTGAAATTTTATAGTTATAATATTATTTAATATTAGTATGAATGTACATCTTACACATACAAATTAAAATACAATATTCAATAGATATGTAACATTTATAATACTCCTAACAATCAAACCAAATGATATATAATTGGTATAATAATCGGTGAAGAGTAATTTATGTCCGTGTCTCATATCTTCACTCAAGCATTCATAACTCATAAGCCAATGTGCTTATACTCATATTTTATTTCATATCAATGATAACTTCAAATGTTAGCGATTTATTTACTCCTGTCACATAAGTTTTAAAAATCATTAACTAAAAAATAATTAGCAAAATTCTTAAAAAATGAAATCATAAAACATATTTTGTGAGTAGGCGGATATTAGGTGGGTATGCCGCAAACTCTACGCCATCCCACGAATCATCACTGATGGAATTTTTGTACTTGTACGTACCCCTTCGCGAATGTTCTACCCATACCCACCCCAACGGGGGCAAGAGTACTATGACACCCATTGTACCCGTCCCATTAACATTCTTATTCTTTACCAATAATCACAATATACATGTATCAAAGAATTAAAATTAAAATGTACACGTGCAAAATAAGTATCATATTGCTTAAGACCTCTACGTCTTCACGATTTTTTCCATATGTTCTTAACACTAATACATAATTTTCTTGTTATTTTTAAAAACGATAAGAACCATATGAAGTTAAGTTAATAAAGACGTAGTATGAATGTTCCAAATGAAAGGATTTTTTTTTTTAAATTTAAATTTTAAAAATAACATAATTGTCATATATGCTACTAACTATTAAACCTTTCTTTTTTCAGCTGATTTAATTTGATAGTAAACCTTGCTGAGCATATTTTGCCAACTTTACTCGTTATTATAAATCTACTTGCTTCTACGGTTTGCCTAATAGAAACTTGCTTGAAGAGTAAAACCCATTACTGCTCATATTTTTGGTGAGGGTATATATAGAATTTTGATACACGATTTTATCTAAATTAATATAAACGTTTTACCCAATAACACCCTTAGTAGAACATAGTTATATTGAAAAACACTCATTGGTAATTGGCTAATTGTGAGATTCAGAACCGCCAATATACGTCAAAAAATCTCCCCACAAACTGTAAATTTGGTACTCATATATAATTATATATGTACGTAAATAATATGAAACTAGTTTTGGAGCCCGTGAAAATCACGGGATCGTTAATAATTGACTGTGTTTAAGTGTTTAATTTGTGAATAACTTATATGGAGTAATCCCCCTTTCTCAATCATTTGTATAATTTTAATTAAAAAACCACTCACAAATAATTTTAAAAAAAAGGTAAATAAATGAACATGGTTGAGGGAGCGGTATTTTAAAACAAAAGTTTAATACACTCCAAATTTTTGATTCTGGATGATACGCAAATCAAAATGTGAATAACTTGGTTGTTTTGAAGGGAGGACACAATCCGTCAAACTGAATTTTCGCGTATATCTGGTCTTATGGACAATCTTGACGTCATAGAAGTATTGAAACATGAATTTACGCTCCATTGTCGTCCCCTGTTTTCAAAGGATTTAAAAATATGAGTACAAGTTTCTACCAATAAAACAAAACATTAAAAGAAGTCACCCTTCCATATATGAACAAATTGCATTGAAATTTCTTTTCTACTACATATGCAGTTAAAAACCTCTCCTAACTTCGAAATATATAGCGTGATTACTTTTCATTCATTATCCTTTCTTTCTCTACAAAATGTAACCTTCTTATTACTTCACTTATAGTAAGTACACATATAGATATAGAATTTAAATAAATACTCCCGTCAAAATCCTAAAACTCGTACAATATGGATAATTATGCTAGTCTCGTAAAAATATTTCTTATTGGGTATGCAAAATAATTACGCGAAGTTCAAAGCACATCCATTTTAGGATCGCATTAACATATGCATACCTTCTACAATAACATCATTAATTAAACTATCAAGTTAATTAATTGAATTGACACCTTCAATTAAGACTATTAAATATAAATACATGAACAAAAAGAAAAGGAAAAAGGAGACACAAAATTCCAATAAAATACTCTAAATTACAGAGAGAACAAAAAAAAATTGACTTTTGTAATGACGGGTAATGTTGGTTTGGACAACCTGGTATCAAATAAGACAATATGAATTGGTATTTTGATGAGATTTTATATAAAGAAAATCAATGACTCTCAATTTTCTCGTTTGAGTTGCTAATGGTTCTTCAATTGCCTGTTTAATTAATGGTTCTACAATTGCATCTTTAATTAGTGATTTTTCAATTGTCACTTTAATATTTAACCATTGCTTTGATCGGCTTAAAGATTATAGAATATGAATGGTTTTTTTCACCAACAAACATTGCATTTTGCCTCTTTATTGCTTGAATGGAGATATTGTTTTTATTGTCGTTTTGGTGCATTTTAAAGTACTTTGCCCTATGTTTATCTTGCAAAGAAATGGTCGTGAACTTTTATGTGAGCAAATTTAACAACTATTTCAAATAATTCCAAGGAAAGGTTACATATATTTAAAAATCACATTTTGTGTTATAATAATATATTCTGTAATATATATAAGATTAGATTTGAGACAAAAAGTAAGAGAGCAAAGTAAGGATCAAAACTTTATAGGTTAACTCTAATAATTATTAGTAGTAGTATAAGATTAGCAAAACTAATTACACATTTCTCGGAATCACGCAATAAATAGAGATTTATGCATATACGATTCTAAACATCACTACTAGAGATACAGGCTATAACAACGGTTAAAAACCGTTGTTATATAAAAAAGCGAACGTTGTTAAAGCGTCCGTTGTAAAAGGTTTTAACAACAGTTGGTTTTCTTAAGGAAACCGTTGTTAAAACTATTAACAACGGTTTTAAGTATAAAAACCCGTTGTGGAAAGTGTGACTCAATTTTGGGGGGAAAGTTATAACAACGGGTTTTAATATACAAAACCGTTGTTATAACTAAAGACAACGGGTTGTTTCTCAATAACCGTTGTTGTTTGTTTTAAAAAAAAAAATATTACTAGATGCATGCATAATTACGGCCCGTTATAATTCCGATGCATGCATTATTACTGCCATCCCTGTGCATATGAATGGACAATATGGAATGAGAAGGGTTATAATAAGATTTGAAGCAGCAGAGAGAGATATGATGATGATTATGGCACAACTTCCTAACATATATATTAATTAAAAAACAACTCAAACCACACATTACTTAGTATAAATACATGCATTATCTCAACTAACATTCCATTATCTCATTATATATCTCCAAACCCTAACTGCTAAAACAAACTCCAAATAAACCCTAATTAATCTTTCAAACAAACTCCAAACTTCATCAACAAAATGAATGATATCATCCTTAAGACTCTTACTATGATCGAGAACAACAACAGTTTCATCCGCCGGTTGCTCCACATTGAGGACAGTTTCAGGAGCTACCTTGTGGATGCTCGATCCGTACTAAAGAACGCCAAAAAAGATGGCTTGGCAGAGCAGCAGCAGCAGTTGCAGCTATATGACGATATAGCAACTGCTGAACGGAACCTCCAAATAGCTAAGGAGGAGAAGATGGATATCATAGAAGAGAATAAGACTCTCTATGAAAATATAAGAATTGCATTTTTATTAATGTAATTTTTTTTTTAATTTATGTATTTATATATATAGAGTGGAGTTCAAATGAGTCCACCTAAAATGGTGAGTCCCTAAGTCCTACTCCTAGCCATTAGATCTTCTAAGATTGATGGTTGAGATTTGAAACTTTAAACAATTTTTGAATGAAACTTTAATGTTTTAAAATTGAAACTTTAATCTATAATTGTAACTTTAATTCTTTATGATTATAACTTTAATGTTTAAAATTACTTTAGTTTTTTTTAGGCAATTTCTAATATAAAACTATGAATTTCACTAATTTATGAATGAAACTTTAATGTTAAACGAATGAAACTTTAATGCTTAAAAGTGTAACTTTAATTTTTTTTGGACATTTTTAATATAAAAATTTGAATTTATGAAATTATTAATTGTAACTACTTTTTATTTAATTTCTCTAATTATTAATAAAACTTTAATATTAAACGAGTGAAACTTTAACGCTTAAAAGTATAACTTTAGTTTTTTTTGGCCATTTTAATGTAAAAATTTGATTTTGTGTAATTGTGACTACTATTTATTTAATTTTTTCACATTTATGAATGAAACTTTAATGTTAAGCGAGTGAAACTTTAACACTTAAAAGTGTAACTTCAGTTTTTTTAAGTTATTTTTAATATAAAATTTGAATTTATAAAATAACGTAATTGTGACTATTATTTATTTAATTTTACTTATTTATAAATGAAATTTTAATACTAAGCGAATGAAACTTTAATGATAATGAGTTGAAACTTTAGTAAAAATTTAGTCCGAGTGTAATTTTAGTCCATATCAATGTAAAAGATGCAATTTTAGTCAATATCAATGTAACTTTAGAGCCACCACCTAACCCACCATCAACACCCACCTGAACCACCACCATAGTCCAACGACCACCACTCCACACACACAAAAACAACAACAGCCACATTTACAACCACCACACTACGACCATCCGAGCACTGTCTACCACGACACCCACACCCACGACCCCACCAACATTCACCACAACACCACCAACACTAGATCTGGAAAAAAAAAAAGGAGAAAGGGGAGAGGCGGTTGAACGGACACCACGGCAATACAACCACCACCACGTAACAACCACCAAGTCAACATCCATAAAAAAAAAAAGAGAGAAGAATAGGCCACCAGACTAACTCCCATGGCCCGCCAAAACCAAGCCACCACCACACCACCCTCCCGTCGCCATTTTCGTCATTCTCAATTAAATTTTCGAAAAAAAATGAAAGATATCAGATTTTTATGTGTAGATCTGAAATTTTCGAAACAAAAAAGAGAGAAAGGAGAAGGGGAAAAGGCGGCAGCGTGCAGTGGGTAGTAATGGTGGCATGTGCGTGGCGGTAGTGGGAGCGCGGTGGTGAGTTGTTGTCGTCGTAGGCAAGGTGGAGATTTGAGTAGGTGTCGGGAGGAAGGTGTGGTGGTGTCGGCAGGAAGGTGTGGTGGGTGCTGCCGGTGGTAGGAAGGTGTGGTGGTGTCGGCGATTGAGTTAAAGAGAGATGGGAGGAAGAGAGATAAGTAAGATTGGTGAGGAAATGAAATTAGAAAGATGTGAGATGAGTTTAGGGTTTGTAGTCTTTATATCTTAGCCTTTACTTTTGCTCTAATCTTAGCCATTTATTTGTTTGATCTAAAGGCTTAGATGAGGACTCATGGACTCATCTAAAGTAGAAGGACTCATTTGATCTCAATTCTATATATATATATATATATATATATATATATATATATATATATATATATATATATATATATATATATATATATATATATATATATATATATATATATATATATATATAGAAATTGCATCAAGTGAGTCTAGGTATCTTAGGTGAGTCTAGCATTTTAATCTTAACCATTAGATCTAACACAAATCAGCGGCTGGGATTAATCCTCACAAATCATAACCTACCTATATAAACCTAATTACACGTTCTCCCTCCTCATAATTCACAATCAGTTTCTCTCTCTAAACCAGATCTCTTCTATCTCACCTTTTTCCTCTTTTTACGATTTCGCATAATTTCATCAGCAAATCAACAATCGCAAATTCAATCTAACATCCACAACCGATTTTGCTAAAAACCTTCAATGATATTACACGAATTGCTCGCGCATTTAATGAACTCGCTCAATTGAATCAATTGAATTCAATAAATTATATGTAATCAGGTATGTAATTCGTTACTCCTTTACTTTTGAGATTTTTTATTCGTTTGTCGATTTTATGTTTATTAGTCCTGCGATGTTAATATCTTCAATTGATTTCAGATCTTGCAATTTGTAGTCGCATCTTCCAGTTTATTAGTCGTGTGATGTTAATTAATTGCATTATTATGCGATTCCTTTGCGATCTTTTTTTGCGCTGTAATTTTGTCTCTTATTCGCATTAAGCAGTACAGATCAGATTGACTTGTTTGTTATTATCTACTGTGTATTATATGTGTTCTTAGTATTTGTCAAAAAATTAGGGTTACGATATTGTGAAATTCATGCCTGGACTTTATTTCATGAAAATTGGGATAATTACTTGTGACGATTGAATTAGCGTTCGCAAAATACTCGACACATAGCGTTACTGTAACACAGTTACTGTAACAGCGTTACTGTAACAGCGTTACTGTAACAGCGTTACTGTAACAACGTTACTGTAACAGGGTTACTGTAACAGCCTTACTGTGTTTTACTCGAATTTTTCTCATCTTGCAAGTTAAATGCAGTTTCTAAATTCAATTGTTCTTGATTTCGGCAATTTGCATTCATTATTTTACTCGAATTTTATGTCGATTATTGTGTTTTAGATTTTAATTTCTTCATCACTACAATGGACACACTTTCTACGGATAATAACTTGCTAGCTTTGGTGACTTTTTATTCTGTTATTGAGTATTTGTATAAAATTAGGTTAAAGTTAAAATTAAAACAGGATTAAAATTCATCATATCTATATGCTTTCATACGCTTATTGTCGTATTTGTGAGGTGTTCAAGTTTACCTATTGTTAACTTGATGATTTTGCAATTGTTGTGATGAGATGAATAAAATTTTGGTACATTAGGCTAGAATTTTTTTTTGAATCACATTCTAATTTTTAGCAGTGCTTTTTTGATGGATCGTTGTAAAATAGATATAATTCCACGAACTTGCTATAGAATAGTTGTATATTGTTACTTCTGAGCAAATCTCGACAAACGTGGTCACTTATTTTAGCGATATGACGTTCATAAGCAAATTGCATGACTTAGTAACATGCAATTTGTGTTAAAATTAAAAAAAAAAAGATTAAAATTCATCATGACTTGTTATGGAATCGATGTATACAGTACAATGATAAGTGTTTTTGTGTTACTGTAATAGTGTTACTATAATATTGATCTTAGTGTTACAATGGTGTAATTGTGTTAAAGAAACAATGTACTTCGTAATTGTGTTCTTGTAATAGTGTATTGTGTTCTTGTAATACTACTTGTTTATTTTGGTTGATATTAGCTGCAATTGATTCTTATTTTATCTATGAAGCTCTCATTTGTGAAGGTGGTAGTAATGGTGAAGTTTTTTTAAGTCATTCTGTTCGTTATGTCCCAAACATTTCGTTCTATTTGCACCGACTATTGTCCTTGATCTGATTCGCATGCCTCAAATTAACGCGACTGTTAGTTCTACTTGGTTACCATATTGCATATCATTTAGGTTGTGATACTCATTTGAGGAGAAATAAAATGTTTCCTTTTTGGGTATGGCAGGAAGCCATGGAGGTCGAGCTTGCTGGTCGAGAATTGATGATTAGGAAAAATACAAACATAAGGTGGCTCGTTCCGTTGAAGTGCATGAGTGTCCTTAAGTCGATATATCCCGAGGTAGGTTGAGATTAGTTGCTGATAACATTCAAAGAGCTTTGCATATTTGGCTTCAACGTCTAAGAAATACCATTGTTGGACTTCTCGGAGGCTCCATAATGGAATGCTGAAATTAGGGATACCAATCCATAGGTGGTGAATTTTTTTTTTTTTTAAAAACTCGTCTTAATTTGGAGGTTTACTGTATTATGTTGTGAAGAAGTTAGGTGTTAAATCTTGTAAGATCAGTCCAAAGTGGATATGATGCAAATTTGCGTACTCGAACTTTGTAAAGCTTCATCTTAGATGGTCATTTATTGTTGATTTAGAGTTCTGAACTAATCAACATCTTAGATGTTCTGTATTTTCATTATAGTAACGTTGTTATTGTTACTATAAGGTCTGTAACACAATAATATTGTTACGGTAGCAGTGTTTATGTAATAGTGTTACACGGTAATAGTGTTACTCTTACATTGTTATGGTAATATTGTTACTCTAACATTGTCACTGTAATAGTATCATTGTAACATTGTTATTGTCATTAAGAGAAAAGGCCAAAAAGTTGTGGCACGCATTGCTACATTGCCAAGTCAATCTTGGTCCCCCAGCAAATGATGAAGATGAACCATTACTTGTTTGTAGTAGCTGCCGCGTCTCCACTCTCGCTCATTGGCACCCAGCCGAACAATCTAGACATGCATTACAGTAACGAGGTTACCGTAACAATATTGATTCATTAAAGTAACTGGAAGCAATGTTACAGTAATAATTATCTAGTTTGTTTGCTATAAAAAACTGAGTATAAAGTAGTTCTAAAATATAAGGTAAAAATTCATTTTTCTCATATTTAAGGAAACAATGTTACTGTAATATCATTTACTCATTAAAGTAACAATGATACAGTAATTCTATTACTGTAACAATATTTATTAACCAAAATAACACGAAAACAATGTTAAAAGTTGCAACTTCAATCATTTCCGCAACAAAAGGTCCCGATAAGCTAAAATGTTTTGCAAAATCACCATACAATAATATGAAAAGCTTACAAGTATACATAATAACGACACATAATGTTAAAAGTCTTTAATAGCATTTTAACTTCAATAACGCTGCCTTCTTCACGCCTATCTTCACTATTTGAATTGTTAATGTCTTACTCTTTTTTATATATACCTTCTTCTTCAAATTTTCTGACATTCAAAACAAAACATTGGACCATCAATAATAAAAACATATGCGAAAGCCGGTGGTCAATCATTAGTAATCAACATCATTTGCGAGTATATAACAATATTATAACATCAAATTTATTTGGGTTCAATCACATAACATCAAATATATATGTTGTAAAAATATTTCAAGTTCAGTCCAAATAACCGACCATTCCCCAATAACAACTACATTATGTGATGCAGTAATATTGTTACAGTAACAGTATTACAGTAAGAATATTACAGTAACATGTGTCGAAAATTTTACAAAAGCTAATTTAATCGTGTTAGTTTTACTCCCAATTTTCACGAAAACAAGTCTATCAAATAATAAAATCACAAATAGTTACAAAAGATGAACTATTGACGGTAACCTAAACTTTTTCAACAAATACTATGATCGAAAAGATGTTATAACACTATCGGATAACAACATGAACATTGTTACTCAATTTCACCAAATACTACGAAATGAACATTGTTACTCAATTTCACCATCTCATAACCCTAATTTTTGCAACACACTATGAACAAATGCAATCTACAGTAACAATATGAGCAATCGACGGTAATAGTATGAACATATATAACACCAATATGAATTTTAACATAAGTAACACACTAACACCAATCAAGGTGCTTCAAAGTACTCATAATAGTTATTCAAGATCACGTTAGTTATGTAAAGTCAGTATTCAATGCAATCAAACGATATATTCAACACAATCAGTCAAAATTAAGAACATTAACACTCATAAAGCTTAATAAGGAATAAACATGAATAAAAAACAATCAATATCGCAAGTCTATTAGACTTCACAACAACAAAAAAAAGACGACTTCGATCTATTGAATGAAATAGAAAATGAAGATTAACACTAACCTTTAATCATTCAATTTGTTATCAGGCAAACGATTCTTAATCATCAAATTCGAGAGTGTCGATCATTTAAAGCGTAATTTCATCAAACATAGATTCAAATTTGTGGCCGAAATCGATGTAAGTTTTTAATTATATTAAGGAGAACTAATGTTATCGTCAATTTACACATTCAATTTTGAGATTTTTAGGGTTTTTTTTCTTTGATTTGGGGGATGTAGTTAGAGAAATACTTGCGAGAGGAAAGAGAAACTGGAATGAAGAAATAAAGAAGGGGAAGGTTTCGGGAATTGGGGGTAATCTGTGAGATTAGAGGGGTGACGTGGCGTGATCTGGTGCGTCAATCTTATTATATCCCATGGTGACGTGGAAGAGTGAGGGCTGTTGGATCTTGTTGATCCAATGGTCCTTATTGATATGCTAGACTCATCTAAGATGCTAGACTCATGGGATGCTCACTATATATATATATATATATATATATATATATATATATATATATATATATATATATATATTAAGTTTATCATGCATTCCTCTCTATCATCTTGCTTCTTCTTTGTTTTATTTTATTTAATTTGTTTTACTAGCTAATTAAGCGAATAATACTTAGAGAAATAACATAATGATCGATAAAAACACATACATGCAAATGAAATAATTAGAAAAAGAAAATAATGACGATGAAAGACGATGAAACCAACAAAGGTGAAGCGAGATTTACCGATAATTAGAGAAAGTAAGAGACGATGAAATCAACGATGTGCGAGATGATAAAGCGACGATGAGAAAGAGAGAAAGAGACGATGAGAAAGTGTGTGTTTTGTGTTTGTGTTTGTGTTTGTGTTTGTCTGTGTTTGTGTTTGTGTTTGTGTTAAGGTTTGTGTTTTGTGGTTGTAGCTGATCTGTGTTTGTGTGGTTTATAGTATGGAAAGTATTGACAACGGTTGATACCGTCGTAGAGTACCAAAGATAAATTTATAGTTCCAAACTACTACTATAGCTAGTGGCAGTCGGGGTCGAACCACAGAGAGGCGATGCAATTATTAGTCGTCTGATTTTAGTCTAAAGTCACAAATGTATGGGAGTTTGTTTTGAGTTGGTCTATACTAATGGCAATGAAATTAAAAGAAAACTAAAGAAATGTATGAAATTAGATATTAAAAGGGTACTAAGATGGTCGGTTCACTGTAGTTTCGGCGGCAACATGCTAAGTAAGTCTAAAACAATCACGTGAGAAGGGAAAATAAGAAGTCCTCTCGGTCCATTCTTAACAGGTAGCATCTTTCGATCTAGCTACGGGTCCCTAATATCACTAATGCTAACTTTTGTCCTGAAAAGTGACTCAAATGTCTAAATTAACTTATCTTTCGATCTCATTAATCTAGCCATCTTAATTAGGCAGTCTATTTTCCTCCCCTATCTTTCGATCTTACTGGGTCGGTCAATTCCTAAGCATTCAACTAGTCGCGTGCACTCGATTCGTCAAAAATAGCAAATAAATTAATTAAAACGAAACTAATTCTCACGTGGTCGGTCGATCGACCAGGGTAGGCGGTCGATCGACCATGGCGCGATTTCAGGTCTTCCTATTCTAATGCCGCCTACACTACAGTTCCCCTACATCCTAGCACGATGGGTTTAGCTACTCATGATCGTGATAAAAACAACAATAAGATTGATAAATAAGGCTAACGAATTCATGATTAGATTAACTAGACAAACAATTAACATAAAACAACGATTTGGCTTTGGGAAACTACTCTAGCAATACTAAACTATGAACGAGATAAAGCAGCGAAACTGAATATTAGAACAGAAGAATACCGTATAGAGGAAATGCAGAGGAAAGATCAAAACCGAATGCAAAAGTAAACTATATTGATTACGAAATAATCTCAAGAACCCTAATTATTGATGATAAAAGATTTGATAAAAAACTTGATAACATCAGGTTACGTTATATAGGAATATAACGTAACACTTATTCCTAAACCTAATATACAATGGGCTTCTAAATTCTCGATCTTTTAACTTGCGTCAGATTAACGGCTTGGTCGATCGACCAATGGGACCGGTCGATCGACTGGGATATGCTGAACAGTAGCTTCTGTAAGTCGCGCTCTGGTCGATCGACCATGGAGGTCAGTCGATCGACTGAAGTAGTTGGTACTCCGCTTCTAATTCTTCATAAAGTTGTCTTTCGGGCCTCGAAATGCGCACCAAGTTCATTTCCCGAGTAAATACTTCATGTCAAATAAAATGCCAAGTACTTGGGGACGGATTTAGCTTGATTTCTACTCATTTTCGCATAAATCTGCAATATTACATAAAAATACGAAAGTAGACGAAATGGGGCAAATGGTAGCATAAACTACATAAATGAGCTCTGAAATGCGTGTGAAATGACGTGTAAAACATCATATATTAGACACGCATCAAACTTCCCCAAACCAAACCCTTGCTTGTCCCCAAGCAAGAACTAGACTCGATCTTAGAACCTAAGGGAACGAGTTCAATCTCAGAGCGAAATGCAACATGTAAAGCCTAAACCAATTTAATGCTACAAATCAACAATCAATTAGCAAAGTGAATCGCGCAAACGAGTTATGTAGTCGTTAAGAATTGTTGAACCGTCAACTATAGAGACTTATCAAATTGGACTCTCACGGGTCGCTCAAATCACTCAAATAAGCACAAGGTGAATATATGTAAAGATAGAAAGAAGTAATATTGTAATGACTCTCACCTAACTACGACCTATAAGAACATGCCTGCAGTCTAATATGAAAATGATCTCTATAACCGTACATATGCATTCCAACCAAACAGATGACCATGACACATGCCGAGGTAAATATGGATATGTGAGGTATGGGTAAGAAGGGGCTAAGATAAATTTGGATATGAGGAGTTAAAGCCAAGCTAGTAACGACAGATCCAAACTTTAACGACATCCCAACTTCAAACTCAATGTAAACGATACAAGACAGTGCCAATTCGAGGCACAAAACTCACAACCTCCATAAAAGTCAACTCCCCAAAGAATATAAATGATAACATGGGAGAAATAATCGCCACCTAACAAAGACTTAGAAGCATGCGACGTTTCAATTCTGCAGAGGAGGGTCGACCGACCAAAGGGGGCGGTCGGTCGACTGAATGTCGGGTCTGATATAATTTTTTCGTCTTTTTTTTTTCTATATTTTCTTTTTCTTTCAAACATTTTCTCTTCTTTTCCTTCTCATCATTTCACCAATCACTCAATTGAGCATATAACCAAATAGCATTAAGCACATTCCCAAAAACACCATTACTAGCTCGGATAAGGTAGGCTAATTATAGAGTGTAGTTTATGGGACAAAAAAAAGCAAATTCGGCTATGAGGGGTTCATGGGTAAAATGAGAAAAGGGGTCCTCTTCCACATGTGTCAACAAACCATAGACTGAATGCATACAAGTATTAAGCAGATTAAGTTCATATTTATGCATATTGATATAACATGTCTCATAAGGAGTACTACTCACAATCCTAGATAAACCGGTCACATATGACACCAGTTATAAGCTCTAATAACTCAGAAAATGATGTAGTTTGCCAAAAATCAAAGTCAAGTCTAAAGCTCAGCAAGATATTTAACGAAAACTCGTAGACTATGCATATACGATTCTATTAATAACTTGTCAATTAAGCACGGCTTAGGCATAAAGAGCTGCAAATGCAATGTCATCATTGAAATACTACCGTTCCGACTCGACATATATGCTAAAATAAACGTGCATTTTTTTGATTTTTTTTTTGAATTTTTTTCAATTTTTTTTGGTGTTTTGGTATATATGGAGAAATTAAATAACAATGCAAATAGAATAATTAAACGTGAATGCAAAAACAAATGAATGCTATGCAATGCAAAACCCTTCCCCAAACCAAATCACACAATGTCCCCATTGTGCAAAATCATGTGTATAAATAAGCAAAGGAAATTGCGATTTTGCGATAAAAAAACAAAATATGACATGAAATTGGGACTCGGAAACTTACAAGATTTTAAGCGCAAAAGGAAACCTCCCCAAACCAGCGTGAGCTAGGAGGTTTCAGTAGCCAGCAGTGCGACCAAAAGGCACCTGAAAAGAACAAAACATACCGCGCATAAAACGAGAAAACAACATTTGAACGGAATTTACGTGCAAAAGAATTAAGATTGAAAATAGAAGAAAGGAAGAAAGCAGCGGGACCGGGTCGATCGACCACTCCAACCAGTCGATCGACCAGGCTAATTGAAACAGTGGCCTCAGAGCTGCGTGGGACGGTCGATCGACCACTATGGCCAGTCGATCGACTGCCCACCTGACGTGAACAGTTCCTGATCTTCTAATTAACTCAATAAATTGAGTTAACTTGGTCTTCTTACCTGCAATGCACATAAATACGCGCCCGAAAATTGCGCAAACCCAAAAACACAGTCTATAGTCTTAATAATCCTAAATAAAACAAATAAAATACGTAGTCTCGCAAACTTAAAGCGGGAAATAGTCTAAAAAATGCAATAAAAAGAATTGTCTTAAAACTCAAGCAATAAAATGTGAAAGTGTTTATCCGCGGAAACTGCGGGATAACTCCGACCATGGCCTTTGGCTAGATGCAGTCGCCTCAGCAATACTAATCTCAGCAGATGGAGACCACCCATCTCCGTCATCTAGGCAACTCAATGGATCGTCAGCAGCTCTAGCCCTCCATGCTCTAGTATCGTCCGGCTCATCGAACTCCAGATCATACTCCATGCCTCGCTCTGACTTCTTCAAAGCTAGAAAATCAGGTGGATCTTTCTCCGGCTCATCTTCAGATCCATAGCTTAAACATCCCAGTCCACCTTTCTGAATAATTGGTTCCTTCACAGCTGGAGCAATATGCGGTAGTTCCTTCCCCAAACCAGACCCTACAACAAGTAAAACACGAGATTTTTCCTCCAATTCGCTCCCAATCTGGGGCGGAGGTGTTAAAGCAAGAATATGGGTAGGAATAAAAGGCGAGACATCATCAATAGTCACATAAGTATTAGCTGTCTTAGTATTGCACTGAACCATCATAGGATCCCTACGAATGGGAGGCGAGCAAATGAAATTCTTTCCTTCCCCACCTTAAAAGTCAATGTTCTAAGGCCAACATCAATAATCGCACCAAAGCAGTGTGCGAGAAATGGTCTACCCAAAATAATCGGGGTGTGACGATCCTCGGGTATATCTAGGACAACAAAATCTACAGGAAAAAAGAATTTCTCGATTTGCACCGGAATATCCTCTAACACTCCTATGGCCTGGACTGCAGAACGGTCGGCCATCTGAACTGTCATACTCATGCAAGCAAACTCAGTTAAACCAAGTCGTTTAGCTAGACTTAATGGAATAACACTCACTCTAGCGCCTAAATCACATAAAGCTTTATCGAGACTAAAGGTGCCTATTTGACACGGGATAGAGAAACTACCCGGGTCAGCCAATTTCTGCGGAGCAGTATGAATTAAGTAAGAATTAGACTCAGCATTTAATGCAACAGACTCGACTCTTTCAAGTTTCCTCTTTTTAGTCAAAAGTTGCTTCATAAATTTCATATAAGCAGGAACTTGATTTACCAACTCAAGAAAAGGTATTTGAACATTTAAACTATGAATAACAGATTTAAATTCTCGAAAGATACCTCATCCTTTGTCGGCACCAGTCTTTCTGGATCTGAAAACTTGGACTGAAAGTCGACCATCTTCTCTTTGTTGTAGCTAGAACCCTCTTCAGTCCGTCGCAGGAATGAACCATTGACTGTAGTGTTGTCATACTTGGGCACTGGAACTGACCCATCGGCATTTGGGTCTTGCCTCAATATCTTCGGAGTTGTCGAACCCCGAAACAAATGGTCTCTCAGGTCATCAGGTATTGGAGGACGGAACTGTGCACTTTCAGCAGCTTCCTCGGTCGATCAACTAGGTTGGTCAGTCGATCGACTGAGGTCTTCGTGCTGACAAAGAGCATGGAAGGTCGGGGGGATGGTCGATCGACCATGACGGTCAGTCGATCGACTGCCCATGCTGCTAGTCGTCTTTATTTTGCCACTGTTCACAGATGTCTTTTCTTTCTTCTTTTCAGACCCATCTTTCACCACAGTGGGCCCGACAATAGTAGACCCGCTCCTCGGTGTTATGGCATTCAAAGTCTCTTTTCGCTCAGTCTCGTCTTTCGATTTCTGGAGCCGCTCAGGAAATGAAAGCTTTATTGACAACTTGGCTTGCTCTTCTACTTCCTTTTTTGAAACATCCTTTGAATTAAGGACCTTATCCTTATCAACACCTTGAAATAACTTCATGGCTCTTGAAATGAACGACCCGTCAAGAATTCGGGTCGAATTATCAACAATATCAGCAGTAGGCGAGGTTGATCGACCATGGGAGTTGGGTTCCAAAAGCTTCTGATTGTCAGAAAGAAAAGCATTAACAGAGGTCTTGGTCGATCGACTAGAGTGGTTGGTCGATCGACTTTCAAATGCTGCAATTCTACTCCTAACGCTATTTTTCTGTTCTGACAGTTCAACCTCTTCTCTTCCCGATTCATCTTTATTAATTTCCGGGCTTACCCTTTTCATAGCAGGCCCTTCAGGGGTTGACCCACTACGGACGAGCATAGCATGCACGGTCTCCATGTGTTGAGGAGAAGAAAAGTCGGCCATTCGGGACTGAAAAGATTTAAACCATGTTGCATGTTCTTCACGATGTTTGGCAGTTTTGGTCGCAAGCTCTTGTATCATAGCTTTGAGATCCGGCATCTCGTTAGAGGGAAGAGGGATTTGCGGAGGTGGTGCAAAAGAATATGAAGGCTCTTGAAAGCCTTGTTGATAGTACGGATGTGGCGGCGTATAATGACCTTGTTTATATTGCCAGTAAGCATAGACTTGGTCCATATCTGCTCGGCACATAGCAGAATCATGCCCCTCAGCACCACATCTCCCACAAAATTCCACCTGCTGCTCCCAAGAATGGAACATGGTGAATCCTCCTAAAGTACTGCTAATAGGACCTGTAGGACCTATCGAAACAACACTAAAGAAGAAGATAAGAACTTCCTCAAGGTACTCAGTCTTCCCTTGAGGCTAAAGACAGACCAAAATAAAAACAACTAAAACTAGCGCTACCTCCCCGGCAACGGCGCCAAAATTTGATACCGTCGTAGAGTACCAAAGATAAATTTATAGTTCCAAACTACTACTATAGCTAGTGGCAGTCAGGGTCGAACCACAGAGAGGCGATGCAATTATTAGTCGTCTGATTTTAGTCTAAAGTCACAAATGTATTATTAGTCGTCTGATTTTAGTCTAAAGTCACAAATGTATGGGAGTGCAATGAAATTAAAAGAAAACTAAAAAAATGTATGAAATTAGATATTAAAAGGGTACTAAGATGGTCGGTTCACTGTAGTTTCGGCGGCAGCATGCTAAGTAAGTCTAAAACAATCACGTGAAACGGGAAAATAAGAAGTCCTCTCGGCCCATTCTTAATTTCGATCTAGCTACGGGTCCCTAATATCACTAATGCTAACTTTCGCCCTGAAAAGTGACTCAAATGTCTAAATTAACTTATCTTTCGATCTCATTAATCTAGCCGTCTTAATTAGGCAGTCTAATTTCCTCCCCTATCTTTCGATCTTACTGGGTGGGTCAATTTCTAAGCATTCAACTAGTCGCGTGCACTCGATTCGTCAAAAATAGCAAATAAATTAATTAAAACGAAACTAATTCTCACGTGGCCGGTCGATCGACCAGGGTAGGCGGTCGATCGACCATGGCGCGATTTCAGGTCTTCCTATTCTAATGCCGCCTACACTACAGTTCCCCTACATCCTAGCACGATGGGTTTAGCTACTCATGATCGTGATAAAAACAACAATAAGATTGATAAATAAGGCTAACGAATTCATGATTAGATTAACTAGACAAACAATTAACATAAAACAACGATTTGGCTTTGGGAAACTACTCTAGCAATACTAAACTATGAACGAGATAAAGCAGCGAAACTGAATATTAGAACAGAAGAATACCGTATAGAGGAAATGCAGAGGAAAGATCAAAACCGAATGCAAAAGTAAACTATATTGATTACGAAATAATCTCAAGAACCATAATTATTGATGATAAAAGACTTGATAAAAAACTTGATAACATCAGGTTACGTTATATAGGAATATAACGTAACACTTATTCCTAAACCTAATATACAATGGGCTTCTAACTTCTCGATCTTTTAACTTGCGTCAGATTAACGGCTTGGTCGATCGACCAATGGGACCGGTCGATCGACTGGGATATGCTGAACAGTAGCTTCTGTAAGTCGCGCTCTGGTCGATCGACCATGGAGGTCAGTCGATCGACTGAAGTAGCTGGTACTCCGCTTCTAATTCTTCATAAAGTTTTCTTTCAGGCACCAAGTTCATTTCCCGAGTAAATACTTCATGTCAAATAAAATGCCAAGTACTTGGGGACGGATTTAGCTTGATTTCTACTCATTTCCGCATAAATCTGCAATATTACATAAAAATACGAAAGTAGACGAAATGGGGCAAATGGTAGCATAAACTACATAAATGGGCTCTGAAATGCGTGTGAAATGACGTGCAAAACATCATATATTAGACACGCATCAACGGTTGTTAAACAAAAACCATTGTTAAACGTTTTAACAACGGTTGTAAAACAACCGTTGTTAAATAAGTTTTAACAACGGGTTTCAAAAATAATCGTTGTGATTACTTTTCACTAACTTTGCGCCAATTTTGCGCCAAATTATTAACAACGGTTGTGCATGTTTAACCCGTTGTTAAAACTTATAACAACGGTTATATAACCATACCCGTTGTAATTAATTTTAGTAAAATTCGCGCCATACATTCTACAACGTCTATTGTGATTTTCGTGAATAAGCATTGTTAAAGGGGCGTTGTAGTGCCTGGATTTGTAGTAGTGCATAGCTTCTTCATATTCGACCATTCATCAAAAATTATAATCAAAACAATAGTATTATACTTCATACGAAATATTAGCCTTTCCTAATTCAGGAGAAAATAAAATATAAACAAATCATTCAAAAAAAATATTTATCCAAAAAATATTGTGAGTTATAGAATAGTATATTTGATGGAAAACAAAAAAAATGATTTAAAGGCTTGAAAGCATTTGGAATTGGAACAATGAATTGGAGAATAAGAATCGGTTTCTAACTAATTACTATTTATGCATATTATAACACTATGATAAGATCAAATTGACATATGTGCATCGTACTTAACAATTTGGCTAAGCAATTTCGTTGGTAACCTGTTTTACAAAATAAAAATAGAACATAAGTGTTACAAAGGAGACTAAAGTGTAGGAAAGAGTGAAAGACAATAATGTAACAACATGTCAACAACTTATTAAAGATTTTTGCTACCATAAAATATTTCAAATATACCATTGTAGAAAAAAAAAGAAAAACCGACAAAAATGAAAGAGTCATCCAAACCAAGAAAAAATCTGTAAAGAAGATCTATAGCCATTATTTCGAATCTCGTGCATTGTTATTGATATGTGAGTATGTCATCCTCCTATAATATTAATACAAACATACAAAAAAAAATAACTAATAAAATTCTAATTAATTCAAAACATAATAAAAATAAAAACTGAAACAATTAATTTAGTTCTCATTGTATAGTTTACCTACCAATTTTTTGAATAAAGTTCAAAATTCATTCTCCTGCAATATTAATTTAAACACAAAAAAATAACTAATAAGATTCTAATTAATTCAAAACATAATAAAAATAAAAAGCAAAATAATTAATTTAGTTCTTTAGCTATACCTTACCTAGAGGTGGCAAACAATGACACGACACGAAAACACGACACGAACCCGACACGAAATTAACGGGTTTGGGTTGAGACTCAATGACCCATTTATGTAAGTGGGTCGACACGAACACGACACAATATTTAATTGGGTTGGGTTAGGGTTGACCTCTCTAAACACGAACCCGACACGAATTACCTATTTACTAAATTAATCCTAATTTTTCTTAATCTTCCATCACATAAATATACTAACTTTCAAAATATGGACGTGACACGAAAACACGACACGAACCCGACACGAAATTAATGGGTTAGGGTTGAGGCCTTATGACCCATTTATGTAAGTGGGTCAACACGAACACGACACGAGATTTAATTGGGTCGGGTTTGGGTTGGAGGGATTGTGACCCGTTTACATGTGACACAAACACGAACCCGACACGACCCGATCTGTTTGCCAGGTCTAACCTTACCTACCAATTTTTTGAATAAAGTTGGAAATTCATTCTCCTGCAATATTAATACAAACACAAAAAATAATAACAAATTAATACAAAACATAAGAAAAATAAAAAAAATGAAACAATTAGTTTATTTTTCTATGTATACTTTAGGTGCTATTTTTTTGAATAAAATTGAAAATTAGGTGAATATAATAATTATATATATGAAAAATTCTATTACAAATTCTCTCAAAATTTTATGAATGAAAAAAAAATAAAAAAATATGGTACATAAATACGGAGTATATATAGTAATGATGAAAGGAAAGTTAAAAGGTCATTTCTTTAAATAAAGAAAATAACGGTTAAATAAATAAGGTAAATAAATAAAAAAATTATGGGAGGAGATCAATGGCTTACAATTTTTTCTTTCTTTTTTTGTGCTTAGACATTATATTTTTTAAATTTTTTTACCTTATATTTTTTAATTTTCTTAAATTGGTAATCCATATCACTTTTTTTTTACCATGTCACATTAAAAGTTTTCACGTCACAATTAAACTTGCAATGTCACATTTTTTAGGGTCGCCTTTTAATAAGATTATATAAATTTTTTTAATTTTCTTAAATTGGTAATCCATATCACTTTTTTTTACCATGTCACATTAAAAGTTGTCACGTCACAATTAAACTTGCAATGTCACATTTTAGGGTCGCCTTTTAATAAGATTATATAGATAGAAACTATTATAAGTTTTATAGCCATTACACAATCGTAAAGTCCAATATTTTAATTTTATTTTTAATTTATTTTGTGGTATTATTTAATTAGATAATTGATTGCCAAGAAACGCAAGAGGTGAATTAAATAGAAAAAAATGTTAATGAAAATTATGGGTGTTAACTGTTAAGTAATATAAAGAGTTTTAATTAATTTATTAACATATTATATCATAAAAATTAATTAAATAGGAAAAAAATTTAATTAATTTGGTGGGTCTTAACTCTTAAGTATTATGAAGAGTTTTAATCAATTTATTACCATGTTTAATTAAAAAATGAATTAAATAGGAAAAAATGTTAATAAAAATGGTGGGTGGTAGTTAATATGAAGAGTTTTAATAAATAAGTTTTAATTAATTTATTAAAAAAATTTATTACAAAAATTTCAATTTTAGTTATAAATTATAAATTTTATTAACATGTTTTATCACAAAACTTTCAATTAAAATGCCAATATTAACTTAAAATTATGAAGTTTTGATGTAAATTTCTAAGGGTTACATAAATTTGGGAAAAAAATATATTTAATATACAAAAATCATTTAGGAATATAGATAATATCTTTTAATATTATAGATAAGTGAATTAAATTAATTTATAGATAAATGAATTAAATTAATGTCATGTAATAATAAATTAATGCTGGTTGACGAAATGAGCGGAAAAAGGGGGATTGTCGTTGTCGGTAGGAACATTGATGATAAAAGACAGGTAATTGGGTATGAATGTGTGTGTGACATTTGGGTTATGTGGCTGACGTGAGCTTCAAATGTCTGCGTGACTTTTTTTTATCTTACGTGGCATTGTCTACGTGGACTTAATTGGTCATTTTAGGGTAGCCTTTTAATAGTATTTATAGATTTATAGATAGTAGAATCCATAGTATCTAGTTGTAAGACTATTTTATCATAAGGCGAAAGAACTAGTATAATTATGCTTTTTGACTTATTGTTTGTGTAAGACATTAATACTCACGGAGTAAAACAACTTATGTGGTCAATATTAACTATATGTCATATATGAGGAACTTTTAATTACTTTTATTAGCTAACGTAGATAAATAATAAATTAGAATAGTAGGTCTTACTTATGGTAATAAAAATGGTTGAAGTTTCATACTAAAATTTTTCATTGACATATCATTAATTATAGAACTTCTTAATTTTCTTCAATGGTAAAAAGTTTCATACTTTCTATGTGGTCCCCTTTCTCCTCTCATTTTCTTAACATGAAACCGGTTTTTTACCTTTAGAAACCGTTTTCATATAAAGAGCTCCTTATTATGTATATAGATCAATGGCTAAGGAGCTCCTTATAAGATATGTAGCTTTTTATTTATCTCCATTGATATTGCCTTTAAGATCGTCTTAAATTAAGACCTTTCACATCTCACCTTTATTTTGTCTTATTTTAATCAATTGTGAGTGTCGTCTTAAGTTAAGACGGTATTAACTAAGAATTTATGAAATTGAAAAGTTTGTAATTTTCTAATATAAAAATAACTAATAAATCTTAAATAAAATGATTTTTTTACGTTAATAAATTATGATTAAATTATTACTATAAATAGTTTTAGTTTCTCGTAATACATGTTTGTTGTATAAAAAAATGGTGTTTTGAGAAGCATTTGAGTAATTGCAAAATTAATCAATGGCTTAAGGTCAAAAGTAACATGTTAACCAAAAAACAGATGACTATAAAAAATTTAAGTGCATCTTATTAATGCATCTCTTTTTTTTTAAGGTAAATAAAAAGGCTAGTATTATTTGATAGTGTTAATAGATTATTTTTGGTAATTATAATATAGGCTATAAATTATAATTAAACAGCAAGTGTTAATAGATTATAATGGTTTATTTTTGGCAATTATCATAAGATAATTTAATTGAGCCCATAGCACACTTTAATTAGGCGTGTAAATTAAGGAAAGTATTTGGACTTAATAATGCCCAAATTATAGCTTAGTAAAAGATGTCAGTTTAGACATATTTTAGGGTAAATTCCATAGGTTTGTAGTTAGGCAGGAAAAAATTTCATGAGAGAGCGACACGTGTATAGGATGATGTGTAGTGGTTCTTGTATTATAGTTTTATATAGATAGATTTGTGTGGTCCAAATTTAATGACATATGAGATAATGTATTTTGTGTGGTTCAAATTCACTTTTTTATTTCTTGTGCAAAAACTAAATGGGAAGAGTATATAGAATATGAGGGAGTACTATTTTTATCTCAGTCATTTGTTTAACTTTGATTAAAATGGCTAAGAAAGTGAAAAACTAAACATTGGAAGCTTTTGTGTATATGGATTGATTATGAAAACCCGGTTTGTAAACATCGTTGACGTTTTAGTAAATATCGTCGACGTTTTCATTCCAAAAGACGATAATGCCCTTTTCATATTTACACTCATTTATCTCTCTAGACACTTTTCTCTCAAATTCTACTAAAAACAAACTACATTTCGATCTCCCATTTGTATTAAACCAATTAAAAAATGTTAGAAATTAACGCACATCGACTTGAAAACTTAAATAATTTTAAAAAATCGGCAAATAAACGTATTAGACACGGTTTTTTTAAAAAAAATGAACTAGCTCATGGACTAAATGTTGAGATTCAACAATCGACCATGGACCAAACGTGGGAACCCAACGTTAGCCATGGTCCAAACGTGGGAATCCAACGTTTGCCCATGGTGAACGTTTTTTTTTTTGCCAAACGTTGGATTCCCACGTTTGGACCATGGCCAACGTTGGTTTCCCACATTGAACCATGACAAACGTTGGTTTCCAACGTTTGGTCCATGGCTGAACGTTGGATCTCAATGTTTGGTCCATGGTTCAATCTTGGGGGCACAAATCTCAGATTTATGCAGAAAAACCGCAATGTTTGCTATTACTAAGTCAATACGTGACGTAAATCAATTATCGAATAGATTTAACGGTGCACAAAAAAAAATAAAAAATAACCAAATAATGAAGCGATTAAGTTGTTTAAGTACCGGTGATCGGGGATCCGTCATGTTAATTAATCTTGTTAATTGTTGTTGTTGTTTTTTTTTTTTAATTTAGTTGATTTTTTGTAGAATTTGAGAGGAATTTTTTTAGAGAGAGAAAGTGGTGTGTGAGTGTAAGGGTAGTTATCGTCTTTTTTTTAAAAAAAAACGTCATCGATATTTACTAAAACGTCGTCGATGAAAATCAGCCCTCAAAAACTTACAACCATATGCATATATAGCAACTACTCCCTCTTATTCTCTAAGATCTTCCATAATTCCTAAAATGGCAAATTCACAAAGATTTTTCACTTTCCTTATTTGTCTATTATTTGTGATTATAATCTTTTACTTTCATTTACATCCACATATCACCATACTACTAAATTCTACCCAAAAAACAATGTGGAAGAACTTAGTGAATATGAGGTAGTATATAATAACATAAGATAACAAATATTATACATCGAATATTACAATACAATAACATATTGTCTTATACTCCACCTCAAGTTAGGACACTTGATAGCGAAATGCCCAACTTGGACTGAAGAAAATCAAATGCTTCTCCTCCGAGTGCCTTAGTGAAAATAACTGTGATTTGCTCTTTACTCCGTACATGCGAAGTAGACACGGTTCCATTAATGAGATGATGACGAATAAAATGACAGTCGATCTTGATGTGCTTAGTATAATCATGAAATACCGGATTCTTTGCAATATGTAGCGCAACTTGATTATCGTAAAGAATCTCCATAGGTCGAGTATGACAAATTCCAGGTGACAAAAGAAACGATTTCAACCTGATTAGTTCACTAGTCACGACTGCCAATGCTCGATACTCGGCTTTAGCTGTCGACCTCAAGGTCTGCTTTCCATAAAACTGGAGTATTTCCCAAAGCTACAAAATATCCAGTCAATGACCTTCTAGACAATGGACAACTAGCCCAATCCAAATATTCTCGTAAAGACGGGTCACAATTTTTATCGATCAATATTCCCTTTTCCGGGCTTCCTTCAATGTACTGAATCACGCGAAAAACCGCTTCCAAATGCTCCTGCCTTGGTGCGTGAACGAACTGCGACAATATATGTAAGACATATACCAAATCGGGCTGCGTAATTGTCAAGTATATTAAGCGATCTAACCAACCTTCTATACTTCATCGGGTCTTTCAAAATATATCATTTCGCTAACCTCAATTTATGATTCAATTGGATAGGAGTATTTCCCGAATTTGCTCTTTCCATTCCCTCCTCTATAATTATTTCCAATGCATACTTGCGTTAACTAAGGTCTAAGGAACAAACCTTTACGACCGCTTGCAACTTCGATACCTAAGAATTACTTTAGCTTCCTGAGATCTTTAATTCCGAAACTTCGATCAAGGAAACCTTTGAGCCATGTACTAGCCTCGTCAGTGTTCTTACCACAATCATATCATCAACGTATACTAATAGCCCAAGAAAAACATCGTCTTTATTGTAGGTGATGGGGCATATTCTGCACCGCTGACCAAGTCAACATATTGAGCAAGGTCAGAGATATCCACAGCAAAGTCAACAACTCAGACAGTATAGCCGATGCAGCCCATCGGCCTGTCACCTGGGTCTCGGCATGGCAACCAGCTAGCCGGGGCACATATCCGCGTACTCATATCCAAGACCCCTCGGCCGGCCTGCCATAGGTCCATCGGCCGAGGGTAGAACGGTCTTTCCACCTGCTAGCCACTTGGCCACTACGTGACAAAAGGTGAAAGTCTATAAATACTCCTCAACCTTCATTGAGGAAAGGATCCACAATTAAACCTAATAACCACTATTCATCTGGTAATATCTTCCTTATCTCTCTATAATATACTCTTAGCCAAGTAACAACAACTTACCTCTCTAAGTTAACTGACTTGAGCGTCGGAGTGAGTACGCTCGGCCAAAGCCGAGCCCTCAGTTTGTTCATTGTTTCAGGAGACCGCAAGGAGGATTCAAGCAAAGACATCATTCTACGAGCCACGAGTGGTAACAAATATCTGCTCTGGAATTACACCCGGAACAATTGGCGCCGTCTGTGGGGAAAGAGACACTAGAAGCTAGTCACATTCATTCCCAAAAACAAAAAAAAAAAAAAAACACAAAAAACCCACCCAAAAAGCTAAGAAGATGTCGAAACAACAAGAGGTAGTCGTGACCGACGAAACCGCACTCTACCAAGATGATACCTTTCACAATTCTGGAGTCGTGCAGCCCTCCACCGGCGGAGTAATCCAACCGGAATACGGGATGCCAATAATACCAGACACGCCGCTGCCCGCCAACCAGGTCACCATCATGGGACAGGTGGTTGACGTAGCAAAACTGAAGATGCTCCTGGACCTAATTGGGAGTACGTCAGCTCACACTGTCACTCCGACAAGAGCGACGGAAACCATCCAGGAGACCAGGGCCCGGAACGTGACTCCGAGAAATTTGAACGGAGCACTAGGAGAAGTCGACCCTGCCAAGACGCCGGAGGTGCCCAGAATGCTAGTGGTGGACCTGAGCCCTCCCCGTACTCACGGGAGGACAGCGTCGCCGCAGCACCGACGAGACCTGCCTCAGAGGAGCCAGAGAAGTCCGACTCAACAGAGTCGGAGAAGAAGCCCGAGTCGGAGAAGGAGTCCTTCCCGCTACGAGGAGAGGAGCCGGACCAGAAACGCGAGGAGCCGATCGCCGCGTGTCATTCGACACGTTGTCAGACAGCCCCTCAGTGCTTATGTCCTTGACACCGCCGTGCCAACTAAGCTGAAGTTGCCGGCATTCACATACAAAGGAGATAATGATCCAACCGACCACGCCGAGGCTTTCGAGTCTTACATGTCGGTATGGGAGCAGCCCGATGAGGTCTGGTGCCGAGTCTTCCCAACAACTCTGCATGGGATGGCTCAAAATTGGTACAAGGGGCTTCCCGACGGTTCGGTATACTGCTTCGCCGACCTAAAGGACGCCTTCGTAGCCCAGTACTCTTGCAACAAAAGGAGGGCCGTGGAGACGTCGGACCTCCTAACTATCAAACAGGAGGAGGGCGAGTCTCTACGAAGCTATGTGAAGAGGTTCGACGGCAAGGTTCAGCAGATTCGGGAGATTAATCCCGAACTGGGGGATTTCGCACTAATGAAAGGCCTCCCAAGGGGAGACTTAAAAGATGAGCTCATCAAATACGGGGGTTTGGGCCTAGATGCCGCTAGGAAGATGGCCGACCAGGCCATCAAGGTGGAAGACTATCACAAGACCTGGGTAGGCCCCAGCGAGGCCGAGCCCTCAGAAAAGAAGGGCCGCCGGGATGACAACCCGGATGAAAGACGCCGTGACAATAACGGGTCACGGTCCGATGAGAGACGTCGTGACAATAATAGGTCACGGTCTGACAGATCTGCCAGGAAGCAGGACTCGACGGGCGCCGGGGGGAGTTCGGGAACGTTTTACCAAAGGCATTACCATGATAAAACCCCTCTGGTCGTATCGGCCGCCGAGGTCTTCACCCTGAGCAAAAAGGAGGGCCGGACATGGGAAAGGCCCCCAAGCCAAAGGGGGACGGTGACACGAGCCGATCGTGAGTACCACGGCCACACCGGTCACCTCATCGACAACCGCCTAGGCATCTGAAGAATGCCATTGAAGAGCTGATCCGTAAGGGTAGCCTCGGCAAGTATGTTGCCAAAGACCAAAAAACTGACGCCAGCGGTTCAGATAAGAAATTCGTCTTTCAACGGATAGGAGTGATCCATGTAGTCATCGGGGGCAACGAGAACGGTGGGTCAGCTCATGGGCACAAACGGCACCTGAACGAGCTGTATCAGGCCATCAACTTTGTGCCCAACACAGCGATCCCCGCTTCCAACATTCCCGATATGACTATTGGAAGGAAGGACTACGAGGAAGTCATCGCCCCTCACAAACGACCCACTTGTAGTCAACTTGGACATATCCAACCACCTGGTGAAGAGGTGTCCGATCGATTGACACGGCGCCTACACGAACATCATGTTCAGGGAGTGCTTCCACAGCCTCGGCCTGAAAATCAAGGACTTGAGCCCCTGCACCAACCCACTGTACAGCTTCTCCGGGGCTGGCCTGGTACCCCTGGGTTCAATCAGACTGCCGGTAATGCTCGGCGAGGGGAATGCGGCTAAGAATGTCCTAGCTGAGTTCGTGGTCATTGACGGCTCGTCCGCCTACAACGTTCTCATAGGCCGGGTTACTCTGAGCGAGGCCGACGCAGTGATGTCCATCCGGGCCCTGACACTAATGTATGTCTCGGACCGGGGGGAAGCACATAAGCTCGTCTCCAAGGACGAGAAGGACGAGGTGGTCAACGTCCAGATATCTGCCAGAGGATGCAACATGCATTCCCTCAAAGTGGCAAAACAGTCAGAGAGGGGGAAAAGCCCATCCTTACAACAGGAGGGCGACCTCATGGATGCAACTGACGGCTGACGAGGAAGGTGTGCCTTTAGTGAGCCATTAGGACACTGGTGATTTTGTGAAAACTTTGTATAGCGGCGGATGTAGGGTAATATCCGTATAAGACCCTCTAAATTTAGGATTATAACGTAAATTTAGCATGTGAAATATTGTCATAAACGAAAAACAACAAAGAAACAATAAGGATTAAGAATCAACCTCGGGTCCTTTAAAATGCGGCGTAATGAACAGAAATCAAAGTAGATTTCCTCCTAATCGTTGCACCCAAGATCGTCTGAGACTATGCCCCTTTGTGCTAGAAAGTGCTCTCTAATTGACTTGCAATATTGAGAGAGTTTATGTGAGTGTTCTGATGAGAGATCTAGGTTTCAGAGAGAATTCTTCTCCAAAACCCTAGTTTTTCTGCAAATGATTATGCTTAGGTCAAAAGGAGAGAGGCTCTCTCCTTTTGTCTTGTTCGGCCAAACCGAGAGCCCAAGGGGAGGGAGTGGGCTTTCACTTCCTCCTTATTCTAACTCGTAGTTCAGCTCGAAATTACTAAAATGTATATGACGGGTTTTCAATTATAAATCGTCATCGGTTATCGGTTATTAACGTATCAACTAGTGACATGACTCAGTCGATATATTAATACATGTCCGACAAAGACAATATTATATAATTAAATAAATTCAATATACATTAATTAAATATAAATCGTTTATATTTAATTTACGAATTAACTGCTTAATTCGCCTTAGCCATTTTTATTTAATCCGTATTAAATAATTATCTCAACATCGCGTTTGACTAATTACTAGTCAATAACTCGACTAATGGTTAGTCATATTAGGCATCAACATGATTTGTATTTTCATACCGTCACATCTCTCAAACGTATCCTATAGGTGTGACTTTTAGGGACCAGTTGATCACCGCCATCCGTATGACAATAACGTCAAACTTATCTAGCAAGCCAACCGTTATTGATAAACGTGGATCAACCGATAATAATACCAAAAGTATGCCCTTTGATCCTTTTAGAGGTTTATAAGTCCTTGCACTAATTGTTAAGGACACCAACCCCAACAAGCTCCCACTTGTCCGTACAAGTGTATGTGCAATGACGTTATCCGCACTAACTGGAGGACACAGCTCCAACAAACTCCCACTTGTCCGTACAAGTGTATGTGCGATAACCGATTCTCATATTCATTTAAAAATTTCTCCCACTCAATGTAAAATAATTTGCAGATCCGGATCCGCAAAGGTCGTATTTTACAATCGATCTGTATCAAGAGTGGTTTCCCCGACTAGAGAGTAACTTAACTGATAAAACGAATCCGTATCCGAGCATGGCCATGCATTTCGATTCTGACTCCTCGAGTGGCCCCGAGAAATATCGAGTACGATAAAGGCTGAATATTTCCTTCAACTCGACTCCTTCCGATCTAAGCACAACATGAAATGACCCAGAAAAAATCTACTTGGCCCCCTGTTACGGATGACCGTGAGAAAGAAACCAAAGTCACCCAAAATCTGCCGTAGTCTCAAGAGACAGTTGATAGTCAAAAGAATCGACTCTTAGGATCACCATGGAGGTCCTATCCACGACCGGGCACCGAATGTTATAAAACATTTAGGACTCCACGTCGATGTCACAATTGTGTCCTACGAGATATCCGTATAAATCGCCTCTCGTGATTGGTCGGTCAATGGTTGACTTATGGCTCGTTGAACCCACCATCAACCAACGTCACAAAATAATTGCCGAGTTATCAGCTCATGTGGGCAATTAAGGACTAAAAATATAATGTTTGTTCAGTTCACTTTGTGGTGTTCAAAATTGTCGTACAATTCCACATGAAAAACAAAATATATAAATATCAAAACGATGATGTCGTATAGAGTACACAAGAAAATGAATCTAATCCATAAAAGAGTACTACAACTCAGGAACACGTTTAATTCCCATGGAATTAACATGCCCTTCATGCTTATCTTGTCGTAATGGTTTAGTGAGAGGATCTGCTATATTATCATGTGTAGCAATCTTTTCTATCACTACTTCCTTTGCTCCACGTAATCTCGGATTAGATGAGCTTTCTGTTGTACATGTCTAGACGCGACATAGTACTCGGACTCAGTCGTAGAATCTGCTGTAACTCTATGTTTGGAACTCTTCCAGCTGACTGCAGCGCCATTAAGAGTAAAAACGAATCCAGACTGAGATTTCGAGTCATCTCGATCCGTTTGGAAGCTAGCATCTGCGTAACCGGTTGCGCATAGCTTTTGTTCGCCTCCATGAGTCAATGCCCAATCTTTAGTCCTCCGTAGGTACTTAAGAATGTTCTTGACAGTCATCCAATGTGATTCACCTGGATGCTGTTGGAATTGACTTGTCATACTCAATGTATATGCCACGTCCGGACGTGTGCATATCATGGCATACATGATTGATCCTATAGCCGAAGCATAAGGAATCCGTGTCATGCGCGCTTTCTCTTCCGGTGTCTCTGGTGCCTGAGACTTGCTCAAATGCACCCCTGGAGCCATAGGAAGAAACCCCATCTTGGAGTTAGTCATGCTGAATCTCTCTAGAATCTTGTCTATGTAAGACTCCTGACTGAGAGATAACATCCGACGTGATCTATCTCGATAGATACGGATGCCCAAAATTCTTTGTGCCTCACCCAGATCTTTCATCTGGAAATGGTTCTTCAACCATACTTTTACCGAAGTCAAGAGAGGTATGTCATTCCCAATCAGGAGTATGTCATCAACATACAATATTAGGAAGACAATCTTTCTCCCACTCGACTTGATATATAGACATGGTTCCTCGACTGATCGAGTAAATCCATTGTCTTTTATCACTTGGTCGAAACGATGATTCCAACTCCTAGAAGCTTGCTTAAGTCCATTAATGGAGTCCACCTCGGATTTCATGGCCTCAAGCCATAGCTTTGAGTCGAAACTAGTCATGGCATCTTTATAGGTTGCGGGTTCACTACTCGTTAAGAGTAGAATGTCATCTATGTCATGTTCCTCGACCATACCAATGTATCTGTCCGGAGGAATAGAGACACCCGACCTCCTAGGTTCCTCAGGAATATTAATCGCAGCCGGGATTGAAGGAACTGGTTCCTCCAATGGTTTCTCGGTATTTGGTTCTGGAATCTCCGACAGGTCGAAGGTTCTATCACTCTTTGCATTCTCGAGAAATTCCTTCTCTAAGAATGTCGCACTAGCCGCAACAAGAACACGTTGTTCGGTTGGCGAATAGAAGTAATGACCAAGTGTTCCTTTAGGATAACCTATAAAGTATGTCTTGACCGATCACGGGCCGAGCTTATCCTTGTGTCTCCACTTGACATAAGCCTCGCAGCCCCAAACCCGTATAAAGGACAAGTTAGGGACCGTTCCCTTCCATAGTTCATATGGAGTCTTGTCAACAGCTTTAGACGGACTTCGGTTAAGTATTAGAGCAACTGACAGAAGAGCATAACCCCATAATGAGTCAGGCAACACGGTGTGACCCATCATGGATCGAACCATATCAAGTAGAGTTCGATTTCTCCGTTCGGACACACCATTCAACTGAGGTATTCCAGGTGGAGTTAACTGTAAGGCAATCCTACAGTCTTTAAGGTGTTGATCAAACTCGTGAGAAAGATACTCGCCACCACGATCTGAACGTAGTGTTTTAATCTTTCTACCCAATAGGTTCTGTACCCTATTCTGGTATTCCTTGAATTTCTCAAAGGATTCACTCTTGTGCTTCATTAAGTAGACATAGCCATATCTACTTAAATCGTCCGTGAAAGTGATGAAATACCTATAGCCTTCTCGTGCGGTGATTGACATAGGTCCACATACATCCGTGTGTATGAGTCCTAATAGGTCAACAGCGCGCATTCCAACACCTTTGAAGGAAATCCGAGTCATCTTACCGATGAGATATGATTCACACGTGCCAAATGATTGAAAATCAAAGGCCGAGATAGCTCCATTCTGTATGAGTTGTTTAACGCGTTTCTCATTAATGTGTCCCATACGGCAGTGCCATAGACACGTTTGATCTTTGTCACCAACCTTTAACTTCTTATTCATTACGTGTAATATTTCGGTGGTCTGATCTAAAACATAAATTCCATTCATGGAGACTGCCTTGCCATAAATCATATTGTGTAATGAGAAAATGCAAGAATTATTCTCTATTACAAATGAAAAACCAAGTTTATCAAGTGCAGAAACTGAAATAATGTTCTAGAAAGACTGGGTACATAATAGCAGTTATATAAAAATAACTCAAATCCGCTAGGAAGCTGGATCACGTATGTTCCCCTCGAGATGGCAGCCAATCGTGCTCCATTCCCGATACGCAGGTCCACCTCACCCTTTACGAGGGGTTCGATGTTCCGGAGCCCTTGCACATGATTACACAGATGAGAACCACAACCAGTATCTAGTACCCAAGTTCCGTAATTTGCGTGGTTAATCTCAATCATATGAATAAAAGTTGAAGAAGAAGACATACCAACAGGTTTAACGCGACCTGCTTTTATGTCCTCATGATAAACAGGACATGTACGCCTCCAATGCCCAGTCTTGTGGCAGTGATGGCATTCCATGTTATCATTCTTGCTCTTTGTCGTGCCTGATGAGGTGCTCGACTCACCAGTCCACTCTTACCGATCCCGACTTCTTAAACTTGACACCCTCGCTAGGTCCGGCGAGAACTTTGCCCTTATCCTTGCCCTTGTTTGACACAACGAGAACATCCTGTTTAAGGCTCCCACTAAACTTCATGTCCTTCTCGGTGCATACGAGAAGGGAGTGTAGTGCGTGAGGACTTTTCTTCAAATCATTCATATAGTAATTGGCTCTAAAGAGCGCAAAACCATCGTGGAGTGAATGAAGCATGCGGTCAATCACAATGTTCTCGCTGATTTTACAATCAAGCGTCTCCAATTTCTCGACATTCTCAATCATGCTGAGAATGTGTTGGCTAACCGGTTGGCCCTTCTGGAGTTTCGCCTCAAAGAAGCGACTGGTAAGCTCATAGGTCACGATTCTCGGTGCTTTCGAGAATTCCTTAGTGAGCGTAGTGAAAATCTTGTTTGCACTTTGGGCTATGAAGCGTTTCTGCAAATTGGGTTCCATTGCAAAAATGAGTACGTTCTTTACCGCACCCGCTTCCATGGCGAAATCGTTATACTTGTCGATCTCGTTAATTCCAGCCGTGGGGCCTGGGTTTGGTGGGATGGGCTCGATCGGATATTTGAGCTTCCCATCAGCAATGGCGGCATTCCGTAATGCCGCCTCCGTCCGCGGGTTAGATCCATCATTTTTTGGTCGAGTAGATCGATTCATCCGATCCATGAAGATCCGAAGCCAGGACTCACGGTCCAATGTGACACTTGGCATTGGGTCGTTAGTAGGACCAGCCATTTTGTTATTAGCAGTTTAAAAATCGTGTTCTACACTGAAAAAGAAAGAAAACAAAAACGAAATAAGCAACCCATCGAGGTGATTTAAGTCTATTTAAAATGTATTTTAACGTGTAGACTCAAGCACTTGCATAATTGATCTTCCTCAAGAATGATACAAGTGATCCCAAGACTCAATTTTCGTAAATTGATAAGCCAACTGTTTAGCTAATTCTTCCGTAAGAACTCTTGGTCGATAGATTTCCGTAAATCCTATCTATAGTCCACCATAATCACAGGATCGTACGAGTGACCATAGTGTTGAAATAAAATAGGTCAATCGGTTCCAACTTACCCGACGTAGAAGGGGTCATATTATGCCTACCGACGAAGAAGGGACTCATTGGAGTTTGACCTATAAAGACCATTCTCAATTTTGGTTTATACGAGGAAGATCCCATCAACTTAATTTTAATTCATTTTAAGTGAACAAATAACTAGCGTCTGCGTGAATGAATTAATTTAGGTGATGGCTTATCATTGATCGTGTGACATGAGAATGTCAAAGAAAACTAACTCGTGACCTCTATATGTGTCAGTTTTCATGCAATAATTAGGTGGTTTGGTTTTTAGGCGGAAAATGATGCATATTATCGTTACGAAAAATAAATAAAAGAAGAATGCAATACGTAAATAAAATTTCTAGTGTGGCCTATCCTAGTAAAAGAACATAATACAACTTTGGAATCCACCGTTGGACCCGAAAAGCTTGTCTTGATGTTCCATCTTGATCCAAGTAGCGGGAGTGAGTATCCGGTCTCCATCTTTGGTCTTCTCAAAAATTAGAATTTAAAAATTTACAAATATAAACCTATTTACATTCTAAATACAAAAACCGCAATTACAAGTGAAAAATCCAAAACGGAGATACGAGATCTCAAAATACAACCAAGACCGTGTTCCATCATTACGGTAACACGTTCTACTAAGGCCACACTAAGTTACAACTGTTTGTAAAAATAAATAAATACGTAATAAAAAGCATTCAAAACATTCAAAGACGATAAATAAAATGCATCAACTAAATTAAATTTATTCGTGACATAATTCCGTAATTATGTTAAATTATCCAAACCACCAAAGATAATTAAAATTATATGACAAAACCGCTTCAGTCAAGTTAATTTTAATTCATGATAATCCGTTACTTTAAATACGCTTTAAAATAACTCAATGGTACGTGTGTGAACCGTTTCACAATCATAGCGAGTGTACAATATCCGTATAAAGTACATATTAAGGCCAAAAGAAAATTTAAAGCAAAAAGAATAAATTTTCAAAGCTGCCAGAACAAAATCACTCGATCCAGTGGACAAAAGTGTTCGATCGAGGAACAAAAGAGCTCGATCGACTGAACTGCTAGTCGATCGAGAGGATTGCCAAACAGAAAGTGCTCGATCGACTACACTGGAGGTCGATCGAGTACTTTTATTAGCAACACTGTTCGATCGAGTACGAGGAGGTCTCGATCGAGCAGTCAGGGTTTTAAAAGTGGTCGATCGAGTGCAGCAAGGACTCGATCGAGTAAAACAAGACAGAAAAACCACTCGATCGATTTAAAACTGCTCGATCGAGTACAAAAATTTCTGGAAAACTTAAAACCCTCGTGAAACAGTTTTTCAACACAAAACTTATTGCAATTTTGATCAAAACCTTGTAAAATTAAATCAACAAATTGCAAAACATAAACATAAACATATTGCTATAATGATCGTGTAAAATAACAATATGCAACGGACAATAACCGTATCGTACCGTGTAAACACAAGACACGGTTATCAAAACACAAAAACGCAATGTGACCAAAAAAAAATTCTGCCGTGAGAAATAGGCTGATGCCGCACGGTTTTTAAGACAAAAACAAGATCGTTTCAAATCGATTTATGAAAAATCACAATGAAAATTTACGTGGCCTCGCTCTGATACCACTTGTAGGGTAATATCCGTATAAGACCCTCTAAATTTAGGATTATAACGTAAATTTAGCATGTGAAATATTGTCATAAACGAAAAACAACAAAGAAACAATAAGGATTAAGAATCAACCTCGGGTCCTTTAAAATGCGGCGTAATGAACAGAAATCAAAGTAGATTTCCTCCTAATCGTTGCACCCAAGACCGTCTGAGACTATGCCCCTTGTGCTAGAAAGTGCTCTCTAATTGACTTGCAATATTGAGAGAGTTTATGTGAGTGTTCTGATGAGAGATCTAGGTTTCAGAGAGAATTCTTCTCCAAAACCCTAGTTTTTCTGCAAATGATTATGCTTAGGTCAAAAGGAGAGAGGCTCTCTCCTTTTGTCTTGTTCGGCCAAACCGAGAGCCCAAGGGGAGGGAGTGGGCTTTCACTTCCTCCTTATTCTAACTCGTAGTTCAGCTCGAAATTACTAAAATGTATATGACGGGTTTTCAATTATAAATCGTCATCGGTTATCGGTTATTAACGTATCAACTAGTGACATGACTCAGTCGATATATTAATACATGTCCGACAAAGACAATATTGTATAATTAAATAAATTCAATATACATTAATTAAATATAAATCGTTTATATTTAATTTACGAATTAACTGCTTAATTCGCCTTAGCCATTTTTATTTAATCCGTATTAAATAATTATCTCAACATCGCGTTTGACTAATTACTAGTCAATAACTCTGACTAACTGGTTAGTCATATTAGGCATCAACATGACTGTATTTTCATACCGTCACATCTCTCAAACGTATCCTATAGGTGTGACTTTTAGGGACCAGTTGATCACCGCCATCTGTATGACAATAACGTCAAACTTATCTAGCAAGCCAACCGTTATTGATAAACGTGGATCAACTGATAATAATACCAAAAATTATGCCCTTTGATCATTTTAGAGATTTATAAGTCCTTGCACTAACTGTTAAGGACACCAACCCCAACAGCGGAGGTGTCCAAAACAGTTGTGGGCACCCCGACGCATGTTTGTATCTAATGTAGAATAATCTAAGTTTTCCCATCAAAGTGCTCTTTTTTCCATAGTCGCCATCAAGAAACAGACGCCGGCTCACACTGTCATACCGACAAGAGCGGCAGTCTCTATCAAGAAGCCGACGCCGGCTCACACTGTCATACCGACAAGAGCGGCAGTCGTTATGAAGAAACAGACGCCGGCTCACACTGTCATACCGACAAGAGCGGCAGTCTCTATCAAGAAGCCGACGCCGGCTCACACTGTCATACCGACAAGAGCGGGATCGTTATGAAGAAGCGACGCGGCTCACACTGTCATACCGACAAGAGCGGCGGTCTCCATCAAGAAATATAGCGCGTCGTCTTGAGTCACCCCAAGTAGTAGACGTAACGGCAGCACCCCCGCAGGTGTGACGCCATCGCAGCGATCACTCCAAGTGGTAGACGCCACGTAACACGCTATCAAGAAACCGACGCGGCTCACATGTCATACCGACAAGAGCGACATCGTTATGAAGAAGCGACGCGCTCACATCTGTCATACCGACAAGAGCGGCGGTCTCCATCAAGAAATATAGCGCCGTCGCAGTCACCCCAAGTAGTAGACGTAACGGCAGTCACCCCCAGAGGTGTGACGCCGTCGCAGTCACTCCAAGTGGTAGACGCCACGTAACACGCTATCAAGAAACCGACGCCGGCTCACACTGTCATACCGACAAGAGCGGCAGTCGTTATCAAGAAACAGACGCCGGCTCACACTGTCATACCGACAAGAGCGGCAGTCTCCATCAAGAAGCAGACACCGCGACAGTCACGGCCAGCGAAGTTTATTCCCGCAAAAGCAATCAAAATGCCTTAGAAACGTTGACCACAGTTGAGATACGCACTCTAAACTGCCTCGGCCAAGCCGAGGCGGAAACAAAAAGAGACGCTCAATTAATAACGTAAGAAGACAACTCAGATGAAGACAAGCAAAGACCTCGGCCAAGCCAGAGGCAAAGTGAAAACGCTAAAATGATGGCCGAGACGCTCAACTATTGGCGCAAGAGTATGAAATAAAGCAAAGGCCTCGGCCAAGCCGAAGGCAAAAGAAATGAACTCTTATTAAAAATAATAACAGGTTACAAGTGAGGAGAATGCAGACGACGGCCGTCCCCGTAGGGGTAAGCCAAAACACAACCTACCAAAGTTGTACAAAATACAAGGAAAGAAAATCAAAAATTACAAATATGTCATTTGAAGCGCCAAAAGATGGCAGGGAGGAAGGGCTTAATAATTGGCTCCCGAACAGCTGAAACTATCCGAGACGCCGGGTGAGCCTGGTGACGACCGCCCGTCTCCCTATGCCTGTTCCGCTTACCATCGCGGCGGTAGCGCAGATCTTCTTCGGTGGGCAACCCAGCAGCTTTCTTAGCAGCCTCAGCTTCAGCAGCCTCAGCTGCCCTCATTTTCTCGGCTTCCTCCTTGGCCGCCTTAGCCTTCTCAGCAAGAGCTGCTTTCTCCGCGGCCGCCTCCTTCTCTATCCTCACCCTCACCGCCTCCTTGGCCTTCTCCGCCACGGCCTTCTCCTTAGCTTCGAGCTTGTCATCAAGCAGCTCGTCAAACTTGCCCCACGGAAAGGAACCATCAAGAGGGAAGAGCTCCCCAATCACTTCCCTGGCAGCTTCTTCGGCCAGATCCCGGAATTCGGCGCACATGTTAGGGAGCATGACGGTTTGGAGCATCTCAATGTCCTCCTCCTTTTGCCTGATGATGGCCTCTTTGCTCCGAATCACCTCCCCCTGGGCCTTAAACAGGTCCCTGGATTCATTCCTCTGCTGGAGATAGAGGTCGGCGTGCCTCTGAACAAGGTTACACTTCTCCAAAGAAGCCTTCGCAGCCTTCGGCCGCCGCGGCCTCGGCCTTGGCTCTCTCAAAGAAGGACCTCCTTTTCAGCGTCCTCCCTGAGTTTTCTCTCAGCCGAGAGCGCCTTCTCGGCATCTCCCCTAAGCTTCTGCTCATTGAGGAAATCCAGCTTCGCCGACACGGCCACCTGCTTGATGGCATTACGCTCAAAAACAGATTGAGCCACGGCCTTCTCCTGCTCTATGATACGAGCACCGGTCAGCTCGTTCCACCTCTCCAGCTCCTTGATCAGCTTCGTGCCTTCCACTATAAGCTGGGAGACGGAAGCCTTCTGGGATGAAGAGACAGTGGTGACATTTTGATCACCAGCCTGCAGCTGGGAGAGGGAAGCCTTCTGGGATGAAGCGACAATGGCGACGCTTTGATCACCAACCTGCAGCTGGGAGAGGGAAGCCTTCTGGGATGAAGAGTCAACGGTGACGTCAAGATCACCAGCCTGCACGGGGTTCTCCCCCACCTGCTGCCCAATGAGAGAGACGGCCGACAGCGGCTGATCTACAAAATTTAATGAAAGCATCAGTGTCAACACGCATTGACATACCAGAGAGCCTGTCATCAGGAGCACCTAGTGAACCGGCTAAATTTGAGCCACATGATAGATCCGTACCATGCTTGGCCTTCTTGGCCGGAGGACGCATTTCCTTGCCAGCGGTAGAAGCTGTCTCCTTCCTCTTACGGACAAGGGGAGATTCCTCCGCATCAGAGTCCCCCCCATCAGTAATATCAACGATCTCCACCGTCTCCTTCTTAGGGGGGAGGATGGGAGGTGGAACCGGTGTCGACGCTTTCGCCGCCAAAGACTTTGTTGTCCGCGTCCGGCGCGCTATGCTGCTAACAACCTTCGCCTGGGCCTCCTCCATGTTCAAACCCTTCAGCTGTTGTTCCATGAGATCATTCGGCGACGTCCTGCGGTCATGGGCTAGAGCCTTGGGATGCAAGTTAGCAACTGTTTTATCTTTGTGCAGCCCCATTCTCCGGAGGATATTCTCAGACAGGTCCGGTCCAAAGTGGTCTGCGAAAGAATCAAAGCAAGAGTTAAGTAGAATAAATAAATCGAAGTTCGAGAAACAGGAACATTGAGAACGGTGATGGGCCTCACACCGACCCCACTCACCCTGTGCTAGGGCCGGTATGAGGCCGACATGGCAAAGCGGCTCATCCTGAAGAATGATCTGCGTTGGGGGGATCCATCTTTTCGGCACCCCACTCTTGTCCACCTCAAAAAGTCTCATCGCCAGCTTCTCATCCTCCTTAAGAGGGACCTTGCTGGCATCCATTTTAAGCTTCTTCCGGGTGACCCATCTTTCATGCTCCGCCTTAGTCTCACACCGCAAATTAACTCGGTGCTGGAAGGAGCGGGGCAGCGGATAGTCATCCGGCACCTTAACGTACACCCACCGATCTTGCCAGTCCTTGCAAGAAGAAAGTTTGTCAACAGAGACATAACCCTGCTCCATTTGCACACTGTACCATCCGACGCGGCCAGAGATTGATGGTTTGAGATGATGAAGCCGGCGGAATAAATTCACCGTTGGGGCCTCTCCCTTGAAGAGACAAAGCCAGACAAAACCGATTATGGTCCTCATAGCCAACGGGTGCAGTTGGGCAACGGCAACGTTCATGGCTCTAATGATGGCCATAACGTACTCATTCAGCGGAAATCGGAGCTCGTACTCCAAATGCCGCATGTATACGCCGGTGTAGCCCGGTGGAGGGCAACAGACGGCCTGACCATGATCAGGGATAACAATTTTGTATCCCCTACCAAAGAAAAAATGACCCTCGAAAAGTTTCTCGCCGGAACAACTGGCGAGCTTATGGGTCCAAGCACGGTCAAGACGGACCTTACAGGCGTCGCCGTGATCCATAACGTACTGCCTCCCCTCATTAGGACGAGACCTTTCCGCATCATCACCAAAATCATCACCAAAATCACCGACATCATCATCATCCTCCCATTCCTCCAGAATTTGAGGATCAACTTCAGGAGAAGGAAACCTAGGGCCCCCCGACGCAGGTTTACTAGGTCCAGCATCAGCAGAAGACATGTTCACAACAATTACTAACAGAATAAAAGAAAATTTGTTTGTTTACCTTAAAGAAAAACACTCGCCGGATCAAAGACTCTGAAGATTAGAAGAAAAGAAAGCCCTTGAAAGTTTAGAGAGATGAAGATTTTGGAGAAAAATTTGAGAATATGAAATTGGTGGCCAAAATCACGGAAAAACTGCCCTATTTATAGGGAAAAGCCCATGGAGAAGGACCAATCAGGGCACAGCCCATGAAGCGTCAGCCAATCAGCAAACGGACACGTGTAGGACATGCAACCACGGAATGTCAATCGTTGCAACAGTTGAACGTCAATCAATGCAACAGTGACCAAGCGTCTTCAACACGCCCATTCACATCTCTTCGCCTATTCATCTTCCTCAACAAATTCCTAGGTATCTGCTCTCCGCCGGCCACATGATCAACCAAGCTAGGAAGCACCGGCCAGGGGCAATCAAAAACAACCGGCACTCTCAACCCTGGTCTCGGCCAGCGTCACTTTCTTTTCCACATCGGATGCCCTTTACACATCCATGTGGAGGGGGGATATGGTACGGCCTAATAAGAACCAGGCCGAGGTAGAAGAAGCCGATACAGAAAAATTTTCAGAAATTACTTGCGCAGAATATACGCTCGACATACATCGGAGCCCATACCACGGCATAGGCTACGCTGGGGGCAAATTGATAGGGCATATTCTGCACCGCTGACCAAGTCAACATATTGAGCAAGGTCAGAGATATCCACAGCAAAGTCAACAACTCAGACAGTATAGCCGATGCAGCCCATCGGCCTGTCACCTGGGTCTCGGCATGGCAACCAGCTAGCCGGAGCACATATCCGCGTACTCATATCCAAGACCCCTCGGCCGGCCTGCCATAGGTCCATCGGCCGAGGGTAGAACGGTCTTTCCACCTGCTAGCCACTTGGCCACTACGTGACAAAAGGTGAAAGTCTATAAATACTCCTCAACCTTCATTGAGGAAAGGATCCACAATTAAACCTAATAACCACTATTCATCTGGTAATATCTTCCTTATCTCTCTACAATATACTCTTAGCCAAGTAACAACAACTTACCTCTCTAAGTTAACTGACTTGAGCGTCGGAGTGAGTACGCTCGGCCAAAGCCGAGCCCTCAGTTTGTTCATTGTTTCAGGAGACCGCAAGGAGGATTCAAGCAAAGACATCATTCTACGAGCCACGAGTGGTAACAAATATCTGCTCTGGAATTACACCCGGAACAAATCATCCGCTAATGATTGTACAAAACCATATTTTATCAAAGAATCAGTCAATTTTGCAAACCAATTCAGCGAGGCTTGCTTCAAACCATATAGCGATTTCAACAGGCGACATACCTTAGTCGGTATGTGCTCTCCATAACCCGGTGGCATACGCATGTATACTTCTTCACTCAAATCGTCGTGGGGAAAAGCATTGTTTACATGCATCTAATTGGGCTATTGGCCACCCTTTTGCAACTGCCGTGGCTAAGAGGCATCTGACACTCGTCATTTTCGCCACTGGAGCAAACATCTCATGATAATTGTCACCTTCAACTTGTGTATAACCTTGTGCCACGAACCTTGTTTTATATCTTTCGATTGATCCATCGGTTTTATACTTCACCTTATAAACTCATTTATATCTAATGGATCGTTTCCCGTCGGTAAATCTACCACTTTCCAGGTTCCATTCATTTCAAGTGCATTGATTTCCTTGGCCATGGCTAGTCTCCATTCGGACTTCTTTGCTACTTCAAAATAGTTATGCGGTTCTTGAACCGCATCAATAATTGCTAAGAAATTCTTGCGATACTCAAAAAAGCAATTGTAGTGACATAATTACCTACGAGTACCTTTTTTTTTAATGACAAAAGGAGTACCTTATTATCCATTAAATTATCTCGGATAACATTTTAATCGGGTTTCAAGTAGATCTGACAAAGCTGGCCTGACTCGAAACCCGAAAACGACTTGAAACTCGATCTGACCCGATCCAAAATGACTTTAAGTGACCCGAAACAGCAAATGCTATATTATACACATCAAAATAAAGTTTCATTAGTTACAACTGTCACTAATAAATAGTTAAATTTACAAAATAATAGTTCCTAATCAAAATAGTACTTCCCTCGTCCCGGTCATTTGTTGTCCTTTGGTTTTGGCACAAAGACCAAAGAAAGAGAAATGGACCAATTACTAAATGGACAACTGGAACAAATTGAGTGTGAATGATCAAATTGCTCATCAAGTTCATTCTTAAAATAGAAAGGACAACAACTCACTGAGACACCCAAATATGGAATAGGACAACAAATGACCGCGACAGAGGGAGTACTAACTAAAGTATTTTAGTCATTACCCGAAAGCGACCCGACCCAAAATGACTCATACCCGAAATCGACCCGACCCAAATGACTCATACCCGAAAGTAACCCGACCTGAAGTGACTCGACAATAGATCACCTGAAATAATACGACCCAACCCGACCCCATCCGAAATGAATAAAAGACCCGAAATAACCCGATCCAAACTTATACTCCGTAAGACTCATACCCGACCCAAATACCCAATTAACCCACTTACCACCTCTACTTTCAAGCCTCCGACAAGAGGAGAAAGATAAAGACGTAAAAACTGAAACAAACGTAAAAACATCACAAATTCTTGTTTGTGACGGTACATATCCGTCACTCTTGAGTGACGGATACCATTTTACCTCACAAAGTACCCACTTTTTCTCTCTCTGCAACACTATTTATGTGGTCCCCTTTCTCCACTAACCCATTTTGTTACCATTTTAACTCACAAAATATCCGCCACAAATGGTAACCCGTCACAAGGGAGACCAATTGTAAAAACATTCCCCAATCGTGGGCTAAGTCTCAGAGGATCCGAATCCCTACAAACATGATCCGAAATCGAAACAACAGACACGCGACATACACGCATTGGTCCTGCAAATGGAGAAGATAGAAACAAAAGGAGCAATATCATTCAACATCAATGGAGCCTCAACTTGACGCGGAAGCCATTGCCACTACACCTTCCCAACATGCTCATTCTAAACCTATTTCCACCATTCTCATCTTTATCGGTATCTTTCTGTCTCTTAATTCACAGTTTATTTCGATAAATATTTTTCCCGATTTGTAAATATCGTCGACGTTTTTAATCCAAAAGACGATAATGCCTTTTGCATAATTACACTATTTTCTCTCTCTAAACAATTTTCTCTCAAATTCTACTAAAAACCAGCTACATTTCGATCTCTCATTGCATTAAACCAATTAAAAGATGTTAAAAATTAACGCACATCGACTAGAAAACTTAAATAAATTTTAAAAATCGGCAAATAAACGTATTAAACGCGGTTTTTTTTTTTAAAAAAAATGAACTAGTTCATGGACTAAATGTTGAGATTCAACAATCGACCATGGACCAAACGTTGAAAACCAACGTTTGGACCACGGCCAACATTAGATCTCAAAGTTTGGTCCATGCCTCCATGGTTCAACCTTGGGGGTACAAATTTCAGATTTGCGCAGAAAAATTGCAATGTTTGTTATTACTAAGTCAATGCGTGACGTAAATCAATTATCGAATAGATTTAGCGGTGCGGGAAAAAAAAATTAACCAAATAATAAAGCGATTAAGTTGTTTAAGTACCGGTGATTCAAGATCCGTCGTGTTGTTAATTGTTGTTGTTGTTTTTTTTTTTAATTTAGTTGAAGTTGAGAGGAAATTTTTTAGAGAGAGAAAGTGTTGGATGAGTGGAAGGGCACTTATCGTCTTTTTTTTAAAAAAACGTCGTCGATATAAATAAGTCCGCATTTTTTTTCGAATTTTTTTCAAAAATTGGGATTAAATCCAAAGTATTTAATAAAATAGGGCTAGTTTGAAAGTATTTACCAATAATAGGTCCATGTCACCATTTCAACCATTTTTTTATTTTTTCCAGAAAATATTTTCCATTATACCCAGAATACCTTCATTTTTATTTCTCCCATTGACGATCTTTCATTCATCTGCTACCCTCTTCCTTTGTTATAATCGTATGATTGAAGAGATGGAAAATATATTGTATTATTCTTGTTCTTATCATATATTACAACTACACTATATATAATACAATGCAAAGCGATATATACGGAAGTAGATAATTACAACAGCTATATTTACGTTATTATAGGCAATGATAATATTTTGCCTTATAATAGCAAAGTAGCCGTTGTAGGCTTGATTGAGGAAGGCTCCTCGTAATACCCCCCCTCAAGTTGGCGCGGTGGATGAGGAGACGCCTAACTTGGAGAGCAAATCCTCGAATGGTATACGTCCAAGTGCTTTTGTGAATATGTCCGCAAGTTGGACCTTTGTATAAACGTAGCTTGGACGAATAGTCCCGTTGAGTATTTCATCCCGGACGAAGTGACAGTCTATTTCAATGTGTTTAGTTCGTTCGTGGAAAACGGGGTTTCGAGCAATATGTAGTGCGGATTGATTGTCGCAAAATAATTCAATGGGCTTGTCATGTTTGATGTTAAGAGACTTGAGAAGACCCTTTAACCATTTAAGCTCACAAACTGCGTAGGCCATAGCTCGATATTCGGATTCGGCGGACGACTTGGAGACCGTAGATTGTTTCTTAGTTTTCCATGAAATTGGGGACCCACCTAGGAACACGAGGTATGCGGATAACGAGCGTCGAGTGAGTGGGCAGCCATCATAATCGGCGTCGCAATAAGTACGTAATGATAATGTAGAGTCGCGTCGGAATAATAAGCCTTGGCCAGGACGGCCCTTAATATATCGAATGACTTGTAAAGCGGCGTGCCAATGATCGAGTTTCGGAGCATGTAAAAATTGTGCTAGTATATGGACGGAGTAGAGAAGCTCGGGTCGAGTAATAGTAAGGTAGACGAGGCGGCCAACCAACCGTCTGTAGGGGTGGGGTCCTTTATGGTGGAGGAGGTCGACGGGCTTAGTGTGTGGTTCGGGTCCATGGGAACCGCGCGGGTTTGCGGCCAAGCAACCGGCTTCTTTCGAGTATGTCGAGCGCATATTTTCGTTGAGAAATGAATAACCCGGTTTTATTTTGAGCAATCTCGAGGCCCAAAAAATATTTAAGTCGGCCCAAGTCCTTCATGTGAAAACACTCACTCAAGTAATTTTTGAATTTGGAAATGTCGGAGGAGTTAGTCCCACAGATAACGAGGTCGTCAACATACACTAGAACGTGCATCTCAGTGGTGGGTTTGATAAGGGAAAACAATGAGTGATCGTATGGACATTGGGTAAACCCGTAAGATTTTAAAGCAGAGGCGAGTTTAGCATACCAACATCGCGGAGCTTGACGGAGGCCATATAGAGATTTTCGAAGTCGGCAAACTTTGTTATTGGCCGTGGAGGAGAACCCTGGAGGGGGTTTCATGTAAACTTCTTCGGTAAGGTCTCCATGGAGGAACGCGTTGTGGACGTCCATCTGATGAAGTTCCCAATTTTTAATCGCGGCAATAGCTAGAATTGTTCGAAGGGTGACCATTTTAACAGTTGGGGCAAATGTTTCGTTGTAGTCGATGCCCTCAACTTGTCTATTACCCATGACCACGAGCCGAGCTTTATATCGTTCGATGGAACCATCAGCATTATATTTTATTTTATAGACCCATTTCGAACCGATTGCTTTCTTATTGGGTGGGAGATCTTCAAGAGTCCATGTTTGGTTACGTTCAAGAGCATCGATCTCGTGTTTCATAGCTTCTTGCCATTCTTTTACCTGCATTGCGTCACGAAAATTGCTTGGCTCGTGATTTTTAGTCACGGCCGCTAAAAAACATTTGTGAGTATCGGAGAATTTGTCATAATTAATGAAATGAGATAGGGGATATCTTGTACCTGAAGATGGTGTCGATGCGATGGTGGCATGGGTCGAGGGATGACGTGGGGGTTGGACAAAGCCAGCAAGGCGGGAGCTCGGGATTTTAAGTCGATGGCCTTTGCCCATAGTGTCGGGGTCGATTGGAGTGGGATCAGGTGGTGGGTTAGAGGCAGCCGTGGTAGACGGTGGGGACTCCGTGGAGGGTGGAGAGATGTCGTGAGTGGTGGAAACAGAAGGGGTTGTAGTTGGATTGGTAATTGGTGGTTGCTGGTTTGATTGGGGGTTAGGAGGTGGAGTGTCGAGGGTTGTAGATGGGTCGGTGGTTGCGGGTTCGGGATTAGGGGGTGCTAGGGAGAGGGGGTCGAAAGGGATAGCGACATCATCAAGTGATGAGGAGTCGGAATTTGGTTCGTTAATGTGTAGGGCTTGATATGGGAATTCGTTTTCGACAAAGACAACATCTCGGGAGGAAAAGAAAGTGCCAGTGTCTAGATCGTAGACACGCCACCCCTTTTTGCCAAAGGGATAACCTACAAATAGGCATTTCTTGCTGCGAGGAGCAAATTTATCGTGGGAACGGTTTATGTTACGAGCATAGCAAAGGCATCCAAAAGTTCGAAAATGGTCTATAGGAGGTGGTTTTTGAAAAACAAGTTCGTATGGAGTTTTGCCTTTTAGTAAAACGGATGGTGTTCGATTGATAAGGTATACGGCGGTTAGAATGCACTCCCCCCAAAAGAAAATAGGTAAGCTAGCTTGAAATAGAAGAGCACGAGCAACATTCAAAATATGACGATGTTTTCGTTCGACTCGCCCATTTTGTTGAGGGGTGTCAACTTGAGAGGTTTGAAAAACAATACCATTTTCTTGGAAAAAATCATTTAAATATGTGAATTCTGAACCATTATCACTACGCAAAATTTTAATTTTCTTGTTGAACTGACGTTCAACCATAGCGAAGAAATTAAGCAAAAATTTTCGTGTGTCACTTTTCCGTCGAAGTAAATAAACCCAGGTGGACCGGGAAAAATCGTCAACTATAGTTAAAAAATATTGTGATCCACACGAGGCATTAGCCGAGTATGGACCCCATAAATCGCAATGTATTAAATCAAATAAATTGTCCGCAATACTAGAACTTAAAGGAAATTGTTCACGAGTTTGTTTGGCACGAAGGCAAACATCACAATGAGAATTTAAAGAATGAGTTTTAGGAACATTATTCAAACTGGGAATAAAACGCAAAATAGAAGTAGAGGGGTGCCCCAACCTCCGATGCCAAATCTCGTGGGTATTCGTTATTCCGACTGAGTATGCCCGCGGTATATTTTGTCGAACCCCGGTCAAAAAATAGAGCCCATCGACCTGCTCACCCGCACCAATCACCATCTTCGAGGAACGGTCCTGTATAAGACATAATTTGTGAGAAAATTGGATGGTGAGAGAGTGGTCACGTAATGTGAGCTAGAAACAGATATTAAATTACAATTAAGATTTTCCGCAAAATAAACATTACGAAGAATTAATTGAGGAGAAAAATGAATGTCACCCATATGTGTGGCAATTGTCATATCGCCATTGGGTAACCCGACTGATAACTTATTAATAGTATGTAAATTACGAAATAAAACCCGGCACCCCGACATATGGTGAGATGCCCCGGTATCTATAATCCAAGAGGAAGTAGAAGAGATATTACCATTTAATTGTTCCAGGGACTGATTTTTTCGAGCATGCCACATCTGAGTAATTTCATCTAGCTCGGTGGGGTTTAGGCTATTGAAGTCGATTTTGTCAAGAACAGCCGCCGAGGAAGATGCTTGGTCCACGACTCTGCCCGACACCATATGAGCCCGTGGTGTAGAGGCAGTCGTAGATTTTTTTAGTTGAGCCCATTTGGCTCGACCTTGAACGTCGGGAATCACAGTCCGACTTAAATCATGTTCATTAATAGTTATTCGATCCCGAGGACGATCGCCCCACCATTCGGGGAACTTTCCAGTGACACGAAAACAAACTGGATAAAGGTGACCATAACGGAGACAAGCAATACAATATGGTCTATTCGGGTCGTCTGTTTCGTGTTTCATAGGACGGGCATCGCGTCCCGACGTGAGAGGACGAGATGAATTAGGTAGACGAGCCGCAAACGCCATAGGGTCAGGTCTGGGTTCTGTTTTAGCAACATTCAGAGCACGCATACTCTCTTCCTGGAGGAGTCTATTATAAATAAAATTAAGAGGAGGAAGAGGATTGATACCGAGTAATTGAGACCGAGCACTATCGAACCGATCGTCTAATCCCATAAGAAATTCTCGTACCTTTCGGCGTTCACGACGAGCATCCAGAATCGTTACCCATGTACAGGTACACGGATTGCAGGGGCACGAATCAACTGGGTCAGCCTCAACAATCTCATCCCAAATAGTGATGAGACGACCGTAATATGCCATAATCGATTCCGTCGGCCCTTGACGACATGCCATAAGATCCGCCTGCAAACGGTATATACGAGCATCGTTGTGTTGAGAAAATCGAGAACGGATATCGAGCCATACCTGTCGTGCTTCGGGCCGTTTGGAAATCGACTTTTTGAGAGTTGGGTGGATAGTGAGACGAATCCAGGCTATCACGAGGGCGTTTTGTGACTGCCAGGACTGAAAATTAGCATCAGTAGCATCAGGTTTCGGGATGGTGCCGTCGATGTATCCGCTCTTACCCTTGGCTAATAGGGCAAGGAGAAAATCTTGGGCCCATTCATCGTAGTTATTGCCATTGAATTCGGTTTGGGTGATTTTAATGCCAGGATTTTCGATATGATGGTAAGAATAAATTGGTTGTCGAGTGGGATCGACTAAGGAATTGTTGTTGTTTGGATTGTCGGAGTCGGAATTTGTCATAGTGTGGCTGTCGAAGATTTTAATCGTATTGTTGATGAAGAGAAAACCTAAACTGATACCATGTTATAATCGTATGATTGAAGAGATGGAAAATATATTGTATTATTCTTGTTCTTATCATATATTACAACTACACTATATATAATACAATGCAAAGCGATATATACGGAAGTAGATAATTACAACAGCTATATTTACGTTATTATAGGCAATGATAATATTTTGCCTTATAATAGCAAAGTAGCCGTTGTAGGCTTGATTGAGGAAGGCTCCTCGTAATATCCTTCTCCATTAAAGTACAAAATTCTAAATTACACAAGAACCCATCAAAGAATCCCTCAAAAAGTTGACATAAATTCAAATAGAAAGTTAATGAACGAGTCATTGCATTGTAAAAAAAAAATAGATTACAAAGTAACTGCTTTAATCTGCGAAATTAGTTTCGGTATTGTTCTTGGACTCGCTTCATCGGTAATTGCTTAATCAAGACGGATTAGTAATTGCCTTATGACCTCCATTAATGAAGCTTAACAAAACTTGTGAACTTGAAATAAGCGATTATAGGCAGTAGTTTTGCTGTTTTGAAAATTTCCAGCATTATTGAATGAGGAAGTTATGAAACAATTGCTTATAGTTGATGCAGTTTTCAAATAATACAGTTGTCGTATTGTCTTCTCCGATTCGGATGCAATTTAATAGCTGGAACTGCTGGGTGTATGAGCTGAAAAGAATTGTTTATGCTGCTGTTTTAATTAGTTTGAGTGCAGCTGCTGCATTCTGGTTTTTCTCCTTGATTACTGATTTAATGATATCTCTGTTTTTTGGAAGTAGATGTGGCCATGTCAGTATGTACTGTTGGTTGTTTACCGGAGACAGTTTAGGTTTCTATACTTCTTTTTTGCTGATTTAGAGTTCCCAGTTTCCAGTTATTCTGAAGTGGCTTTATGAAATGTTTATGGTGTATTTTAGTTTACTTTTAGAATATGGGTTTGTTGTTGGTGGTGTTCATTTTTTGAGACCGAATATTTGCAGGTAACCAAAAGGTGTTCCTTGGGTGCGATATAATCGCGTGTACAAGAATATGCAGATAAACATTGTACAACCTGGGAAAGATCCAGCATTAGGTAAGCATATTTTTATGATCAAGCTATATTGTTTATTCTCATGAAAAATCATTCATCAGACTATCATAGTTTTTGAGAACCAAAGACCTATTCTTCCTGACATTGATTCAATACCCTGCGTCTTTTCGAACTAAAGGCTGGAGCTTTTGAGGCTCTTGGATGATTATGTATATGAAACAGAATATAAATTAGTAGTTCTCCTAAAGCCTAACATGTTTGATGACATCGCTAAGCAGACTAATGTTAATTCTATGATAGAAGACTACCCATTCCTGTGAGTATCTAAGCTTCTCCTTGTGAAAGTCTTGTTAGTCTTTCAAGATTCCTCTTCCTTCTGCACTGGATGACTTCTTTCAATGTGTCATGCATTGTTGTACGCCAAATACTGTTGCTGATGCTAATGATAATATTAAACGTGGTGGCGCTATGGTAGCATCTATTTCCCTGGGTGTTTTCTTGAAACTTGCAATGACTCAAACAATTACAATGAAATGGCTATATGTGGAAGCCTTGCCATTATTAGATTCTTAGGCTTTCTTATATCATAATTCTTAACTTTCTCATGACTGACTGTTTATACTGCGAGTAACTACGTACTTACGAACCTTTTTTGTCGTTCAAACTGCCAGTTTATATTCTGTTCTTGTTGTCGGATTTGCTCCATGGTATGTCATGTACGAATGTAGGATACTTTCAGTTGGGTGTCCGTTTGAACTCAGAATAACTTGGTTATGGTCTAAATGCTGGTTTTGGCTGGGAAGTTGATTCCGTTGGCAAGTCATGCTTCGTCTATGCATTTCCGACTTTTGCAAGATTTCCTCATGTTTTATTTTTGAATTTGCGTGGTCTGTCTTGTTCAGGTTTTTGATTTATATGGGGTTGGACTACGACAGGCATGCTTTACATCCAACATGGTGCACGCGTTAAGTTTGAAGGTAATGGTGACTGCAACAAATCCTGCAAAATTTGATCACTGCAGACGGGTAAAAAAAGATTAGTTGATTAAATTAGATTTGAATTTCAATCTCCACTTTTCTAAGTGGGCAGCTCGAGAAGTTAATATTAAAGCCGTAGAAAAATTTTGCTTAGTTTTTTTTTGTTACATAACATGTATTCACAATCTTCTGACAGTAATTGTCAAGGATCAGATGCTTATCATTGCTGCAGACCATTCTACTCTTATAGCAGTTTGCGCATGTAATGACGCCGACAATTTTTTTCTTAATACTAAACTTTTTCCTGATATCTTAGACAAGGAAATTGTCAACTGGTGATTCTTTGGACATGTCCCCACACGATGAAGCGTCTATCAGTGCAAATGAGGCTACTGTCAAAGATATGGAGGTAACCTGTTTCAGAGAACCTTGATTAATTAGTTCTTGATTGGCGAGCTCTTTATACACAAACTTCTTATTTATATCTTTATTTTAATTTACCGTGTACTTGATTGCCGCTGTTGCTTATGTTGCTGAAAGTCCCGGTTATTTTTCTAAAGGCTGTGACCGATATTATTGATGGCGATAGGCCCTCTGCAGAGGAGTTCATGCAAAATTTGACTGACGTTACAGCTTCTTTGGACTTGACTGTTGCTAAAGTTATCGATTTTGTCGATGGGAAATGCATCGCTGAACTCTGAAGTTTCCCTTGGCTACCATTCCTTACAATTCTTTCAGGCACACAAAGGGTGTGTTTGGATAGCGAAAGTGGAGGGAAAGAGAGGGGAGGGGGAAGGAGGGAAGAGAAAGGGAGGGAAAGGAAGGGGAGGGTAAATGGGGTGTGGGTGTTTGGATACAAGTTCCTTTCAAATCTTGCCTATTGTGGAGAGATTTTGATTTGCCTTGGAGGAGGGAAAATGGATCCCTCCAAATCTCTCCCCCTCCATTTCCTTCCACTCTAATTTTCTATCCAAACAAAGGATTTTAAATCCCCTACTCTCTCTCCCTTTCTTTTCCCTCCAAATCCTCCAATCCAAACACACTGTATAACACTTACCTCATAGCATAAATTCTGGTGGTCCAATTAAGAAGTTGCAGAATGCAAACTGGGTGTTCATCCTCAATTTTGCCCTACTTAACTATAGTAAATAAGTAATATGATAAATGGAATCGTTTTTTTTTTTTGTCATGTTCCTTTGCCAAACTTCAAATTTCTTCTAGTTGTGTTCATTGCAGTATTGAACTTCTAATGGAAAATGCCTCTTTTAAGCTAGTATCCTGATAAAAAGAAAATGCTCCTGGCAGCGTTAATTGTTGACGGGATTTTGTACTTGGGTTATAGGTTCGATCCTGAAGGGCGTTACCGGCCAATCCCATATTTTAGAATGCATTTTCTTCGAGTCATATGATTGATGCCTCTTCAATTTTACTGGTATAACCGAGTACTTCTGACATAAATTGTTCCAAAATGATTTTGGAGGCGATTTTTAGTTGGAAATTAGCTCGATTACTGGTGACGCGAACAAATTAGATTACTGAATGAAAGATTATTAGTAGAGCAAAAGGTATGCTTCTTAACTACTCTCCATTTGATTATACATTCTTTACAAGAATGAGCACCTAAATATACCTCTACCATTTCCCCCCACAATAAATGCTTTTCAAGAATGTTATTTAATTTCTCTACTCTCTTTAATGGACATTATGCAATAGGATATATACAGTTGAATTGTTTGCAGGGATCAACTATATCTGCAGTCTAATCTTTAGAAGATCAAAATTTCGATTAAATGGGGTTCGAAAACATCAAACTTAATGGCATGGGGAAGAAGCCAACTCCCGGAAAAGCAACTGTTCTATCTCTTGGTAAAGGTTTCCCTCATACACTTGTGATGCAGGAGTTTCTAGTTGATGGCTACTTCAAGAACACCAATTGCGACGATCCTGAGCTCAAGCAGAAGTTAACTCGGCTATGTACTTTCTCTACTCTTTTTCTTTCCTGATTTGCACCCATATGAGTATCTCAACATCATTTTCAGAATTATTGATACAGAATATTGTTTGACAATTTTGTGTAATTTTGTAGGTAAGACAACAACTGTGAAAACAAGATATGTGGTAATGTCGGACGAGATTCTAAAGAAATGTCCAGAGCTAGCAATGGCAGGCCAAGCCACAGTAAAACAAAGACTAGACATCTGCAACGACGCTGTAACGGAGATGGCAATTGACGCCTCAAAAGCCTGCATCTCAGATTGGGGCAGACCCATTTCAGACATAACCCACTTGGTTTATGTGTCCTCCAGTGAGGCTCGTTTACCCGGTGGTGATCTCTACCTTGCTAAAGGGCTTGGGCTGAGTCCCGAGACAAACCGAGTCATGCTTTACTTTTCTGGGTGCTCTGGTGGGGTGGCTGGCCTTAGAGTGGCCAAGGACATTGCAGAAAACAACCCTGGTAGCAGGGTGCTATTAGCCACTTCTGAAACAACCATAATTGGATTCAAGCCACCGAACCCTGACAGACCATATGATTTAGTTGGGGTGGCATTGTTTGGTGATGGGGCCGGGGCAATGATAATTGGGTCCGACCCGGACTCAACAGAAAACCCACTTTTCGAGCTGCACACTGCAATCCAGCATTTCCTGCCTGATACTGAGAAGATCATTGATGGTAGGCTAACTGAAGAAGGCATAAGCTTTACTTTAGATAGAGCCCTCCCTCAAATAATTGAGGACAATATAGAAGGGTTCTGTGATAAACTGATGAGTAGTGTCGGATTAACTAGTGAAGATTATAATGATATGTTTTGGGCAGTTCACCCTGGTGGACCTGCGATATTGAACAGGCTCGAAAAGAGGCTTGATTTGTCACCAGATAAGCTGAGTGCTAGCCGAAGGGCTCTGACGGATTACGGGAATGCTAGCAGCAATACAATTGTGTATGTGATGGAGTATATGATTGAAGAAGGGTTGAAAAAGAAGAATGGAGAAAAGAATGATAATGATTGGGGACTGATTTTGGCTTTTGGTCCTGGAATTACATTTGAGGGTATTCTTGCTAGGAATTTAACTGTCTGATAATAATATGTTGATTTTACCTGTTTTACAGCAGTTACATGTAAGCTACTGCTACATAAAAAGTTTCCTATCATAAAGTTACTGTGTACTGGTTATAATTATTCTCGAATCATAATGAAAATCTAAGAAGCTATTTGCTCCGTATATCGTATCAAAAATGGTGTATTGTACTTGAGTAACACACTTTTCACTTAGTTATGAAATTATAAAACCATTATCTAGTCTTTAAAGCCAAGTCTTAGTTTTTCTCACATAATCTGAGAAGACGACTGCCTGCACCGCTTATACTGCAACATGATAGTAATTAGTAATGCAGACGTAGCCCTAAGGCTTTGCCGTGAATCAGTAGCAGACAGATTAACAAAAGCGAGTAGGACAGAAAAGGCGAAGCCCATTCCAAACAGGATGAGATGGTTTCAAAGAGTTGAAGGGAGTTCCTATACTTATTGACAGTTCTCAATCGATCACGTATCATCGCATTCAAATTAGATCATTTGGGGCCATGTAGGTACACCGAGTCACGTATACATTGAAGTGTTTAGCGCCAAATCATAGGCGTATTAGATTAGCGGCTGTATACAAATAACCATTATTACCGCAATAAACATGTATCACCACAAGGAACGTTCATAACAGGCTCCTAAAGTCGTTCGAGCTGTGTATCTACCCTTTAGTTTCCGTCACTCGATAACATCTCAATAAACCATGTCACAATGAATTGATGCTATCAGCTTCATAGCAGCAATTCATACTCATTTATAATCACTTTTCTGCAAGTCAGTGAATTTGTTTCAACCAATAGAGCATCACCATCAACTCAATGGTGATGTAGAAGATGACTTGATGCATAATGCAGTACTTCTCGGTTGAGTTTAGATTAAGTTTGAGCACCATAGGGAACGAGCACACATTGGATGCTTTCACAAATTTCAATCATTTTCAACACCATGGCGCCAATAACTAATCCCGGTCATGTATTCTGGCCTTCAGTTTAAGACGTTCAATTCCATCTCGCTGATTATATTAAAGAGAGTTGCAACTCATAGATATTCTAGCAAGATGGTGTGTTTACATGCACGTCTTTAACCATTGGCAGGAAGGCATGGTTATTTGCACACCTTTAATGCACGCTGGATATTCTCGTTCCCATTATCCATCGTGTTTTTCAAATTAAGCGCTCTGTGGAACGCAAGGATAAGCATGCTAAAATTTAAGTCATCCTCAAAAGTCCAGAAAGAATTTGCAATTTCCAGAAGGCAAAATACACATACCGGTTTTTTCTCTGATCTAGGTATAACCGGATATCTGTTACAGAATCTGACCGTCAGCTACCATAAAAGTTACCACGAGTTTTTCCAGATAAATAAACTCAAGAACTTCATACTTTGACATACTTTTAATCAACAGTCCTAGAGAAAATGGCTATGTCGAAACAAGTGACATATTTGCCTGATAGCACTTAACTGTAGGCCTGCACCATAAGCGAATACATCCGAATAAGTTAATGAAATCCACCCTTTGAGATCGCTAAACCAAATTGTTGGTGCAGCTTGCCACATCGTGTTGTAAAATTATACAACTCCTGAAGGAAGTCGCATAACAAGTTGTCCTCCAAAGATGCTGCAAGCATTGAAAAAATGGAATGAATAAACGAAAAAGATAGATGAAAGGTGTGAGGTAGAAGCTTAAGTCCTTGAGTTGTGGTCAAAAATACATGTAAGATAAGCAATCTTGCCAGTCATTAAACATAGGATCAAAAGTCGTCAGTATTGGTTCTCTTCATACAACAACAATACCCCTCTGCAATGGCTTCTGCAAATTGCAAGTGGGGTAGGGGGTCGAATGTATGTGCCCTTACGATTCTCTTCATATAAAAAAAAAAAAAAACATTGACCAAAATAAGTAAATGAACAAGACAAGCGACGAACCTTTTGACATAATAATAACAAAAGTCTGCAAGGATGAAGGTTTGAACAATCTCCGAGATGAGGACAAAGGATGGCCATAATCCATAGCCCAAAGCAGTAAGGAGGTGCCCACGACTATCCAAAACCTAGATGAAAAAAGAGCGGCAAAAGATCACAACATAGAAGTAAGAATGAAGATCCTCTTTTATTGATTTTTATTATGCAAATTACGTACTCCTTATAAACAAGAATCCCCGGAGTTGCCATGTTATATTTAACCAATGATTCAAGACATTTATTCAAAGAGCATAGATGTTTACAGGCTTAGCCAATTAGAGATAATTCCTCCGGGTTCTTCTGTCATATTCATTTCTGTTAGATATTTTCTACTCAGTGAGCATATCTCAGGTACAAGCTCTCGCGACAAGACACGTACGGATTTATGATAAATGTTTTAAATAGGTAATTTTAGATTTACAATTGCTATTAATCATGGTATGAGAACAGTAAACGAAAAACTGTTCAAGAAAAAAAGAAGCAATTGACAACAAATCCAATCCATAAGAAACAACATGAATAAATTTTGTCAAAGAACACAAAGAGGACATCTCGCTAAAAAATAGGCAATCTAGTACCAAGGAGAATGGAATGTTGACCCTTTCCATGATTAACATTTCAGAGCAATTTTTAGTGCACTGAATAACACAAGTAAACAACAAAAGTCATACATATATTTTTATGAGTTCCAGTACAAGGAGATTGGAGATTTGGAGGGCCAGAAACACTGCATTTATCTTGAAACACTTTCTCAAACTTCAAGTTCAAAACAATACCTGAAGAACCCAGTGGGCACAACTCAAAAACCTTGCTACTCCAAGTGCAAACACATAATGAGCTGTAAATGGTTCAACAATCTGAAGGAACAAAACAATCGGGAGTCAAAAATCAACAGAGTGATAATCAATTAATCATAATACAGATTACTCCCAAGATAACCGCACCTTTGTATTTTGCATAACCCGCAACTGTGGCAGCACTGAAACAGCTTCTAAATATACACACATTGCCCACATAATTCTGTTTATAATATTGTGTGAAGTTGAGGGATGAACTAGGAATGCTAAAACAGCACATGGCGCCAACTGCCAAAAGAGAGAGGAAATATAATTAAATTAATACTCCCCGCAACTTAACAAGGGATATGTTGAAGTAGAAACAAAATACAAAATATGGTATGTGGGATACAGACAAGACACAAGACAGATTTCCAGTTGCAAGCCATATAAATCAATTCTGAAGCAACAATATTTTGAAGGTAAGGCATGGTGAAGTGGTTCCCTCTCCTACCTTCCATAGTGTACACATGGGTTTAAAATTTAAATCCTCTTTCCAACTAGACCAAAGGAATGCCCCTTCTCTCTCCCTCCCTAAACGGGTTTCGCCAGAACTTAGAAACAACAACAGATGACACATAATTAAGTTAAGGAAAAATGGAAAAAAGTTACTCAAAATAATAGGTACGCCGCATTAAAAATACTGATGAAAAAAACGGCATTTGCCATACACACGAAAAGTGCACAGAAGCAGTTAGCCAGAATCACCACTCGTGCAACTGTGCAAGTGGCAATGAACAAACTAACATAAGATTATGATGCAGCCCATTCACATACGATGTTGATATTGCAGTTTATTTATTAAAAAAACATTTTAAGAAACGAAAAGGTGATGAATTTACCAAACTGAAATTTGAACTCCCAAGTTTTAGCAGTAATACTAGGAAATATTAAACTGAATAACAAAGTCTTAATGCAATACAGTTCTTGTCTATTAACATTGTTCTTGACGCCTCACTACCCAAATATGTTAAAATAGTTCACATGGTCTGCAAGGTATTCCACGGAGCAGAGCAAATAGTGAGATCATTCATCGCTCCAGCAGAAACAAGGCAGTAATAGATACCTCAAACTAATGATAACACTATGATGGGAGTAGATTGACAACAGCTAAATATAAAGGAGAGACGCCAGTACATAATGATCTCGAAACTGTAAGATGTCCAGTCATATCAAAAGGTAGAAAAATGATCACCAAGTATATGGCTATATGAGCACCCAGCAAACGTTTAGCAGGTAGGCAAGGAGGCAACATAATAGAGAGATCAAAATAAATTGCTTCTATCAGCTAGCTAAGCCTCTTAATCTGTAATAATCAAATAGATGACTCGCGTCTGAGGGTAATGAAATTCCTCCTAAATCTCTTTTGGTTATTACTTATTAGTGTACTCAACCAAAAAATAATTGGAAAGACAAGAATACGAATGAAACAGCTTACCCTGATGTTAGTCAGTAGCCACTACTCGAAATTACAGATTATTTATAATTCACAGCCAAGTTAAAGTCACTTCACTCACCACATAATATATAGGAAAGTTGTCCTTATCCTCCATATAAGTTGACCTCAAGCTGAACCGAATCATATAAATTACCCACAACGTAAAAGCCAACGTAGCTGAATCAAGCAGCGTATGTATATCATATTCCATGACAAAACTACAGTACAGCCTTATTGCTAGAAATATAGCAGTCAGCTCTTGTGACTTCAGTGAGAGCCCTGCATATCATCCAAAGAAGAATAATTTATTGAAGATACAACCTCAGCAATACCAAACAGAAACTATAGTGCTCTCCCAACATTAAAAAAAAAAAAATAATAATAATTGACAAACATCTCAACAAAGTTAATCGGCTACTAATACTAATAACAAAACTAAAACTAATCATTTGTTTTACTCCAAGTCTCCAACCGCGAATTAATCTGTTGTCAATCTGTAACATACTCAATTTGCTGTCAATTTCACGGTGGTGGTAAACAGACCAAAAGGAGTATTAGCTATTGTGTTGGTATCACATAAGTGGAAGAATTAGTATTAGTATACATGTTGATTCCTCACTGAAGCCTTGGTGCGTCTAGCACCTTCTAAAACTAAGCAAGCATCATTGACTTCTTAGGCAGTTAGACATTAAAATAGCAAAAACTTTAAAGCCAAACACTCCAATTTGCTTTTCTAGAACGCAAACTTCCGAAATCCCAAAAATCAAGCAATATAAAGACTAAAGGAACAAGAATATTAAAAAATCTAAAGCAATTACTGCAATTCCAAAATCCAATTTCAACACTCCAAAAAACAATTTTAAAAAAAAGTACATTTAAAGTCCAGGTTCAAAACGCAAGTCAATTGATCCCAATTCAAAAAGCTCTGTGGCCATTTTAAGTCTTTACTAACAAGAAGTTAGAAAGAAAAAGGTTGGATCTTTATGCTTCACATGTAGGCAAATGCCCACACCAGAAAAGTTTAAATATTAACAGCTCTCTGGTTTGAAGTAAGCCTCATCAGATAGGTATCTTGATACAAGGGGGTTGAAGTTGTAAAAAATCAAGCCAAAAAAAAAAAAGAGAATAAATAATCATCTAAACAATACTCATATCGAAAAAATCATCTGAAAATTAACAATAATGCTATCAGGAATGTCCTTTCAGATAATTGACATTAAGCTACATAAAGCTACAATGTTCCAGCAATAAAAATTATAATTAGAAGAATTAAACGGAGCAAATTAAAGCCAAAAGATCAAAACTTTTAAAACGGCACAAAAATCCGATACCGCGAATATGATAATTACATAAATAAACCTTCAGATGAACTGCACCACTGAGATTAAACTGAACAAATTAAGCGAAAAGATCAGAGCTACATAAAGCTACACAACCTCAAATTTGTATCTCAAAAACAGAAGAAATTTGAAAACAAAAGAGATTAAACTGAGCAAATTAAGCGAAAAGATTAGAGCTTCAACACATCACCACAACCTGATAAATCAAAATTTAAACTACACAACCTCAAATTCATCTCACATCCAGAAAAATGAAAACGAAAGTGATCAAAATGCGCAAATTAAGCAAAAGATCATCAAATTAGCTTCAAAATTTGACGAAAAAATCGAAACAATAGAGATTAAAGCGAAGAAATCAAATGAATACCGGCGCAAGTTTTCTCCTTGGCGAGCTTATAAATAAGGACAGCGATACCAATGGCGTGAACGGCTTCGGCGGCGACGAAGAGATTATCGTGATCATGCACGACAGCCCTAAGCAAAACCAAGGCCGCCATTCCGGCGACCACCGCGAGAAACGCCTTTACCTTCGGCGGTTGTCGTTTTAGCCATAAAGTTATTGTGTGGATCGGCCTTCTTTGCGGCCTCATTTTCGATTGATTTAGGGATTTGATTTTATCTTTTTACAGAAATTGATTTGATTTGGGGATTTAGGTTTCTCTCTCTTGTCGTGTGTTCATTCGTTTCTTCTGAATTGAATTGATTAAAGGTGTGATTGTACTGAATTAAGGTATTTGATTTGGGGAAGTTGGTGGCAGGTGACCCGTCCTGGGACCAGGGGAGTTGGGGGGATTGTAGATACGGGGCGATTAAATGCGGGTTTGGATCGGATATATTTTTGTCGAAAAAAGAATTCTATTTAGTGGCAGGTAAATTGTTTGCAGTTTGTATTTTGGGATTTTCTCATTTATACCCCTGTGTTATTACCTTTTCTCACTTGTACCCCTGCGTATTTCATAAGCCCGCATATACCCCTCAACTTTACAATAACTTTCATTTAGGACCAAAAGTTAAATTCCGTCAACTTTAGTCCGTTAGATGGAAGATGTTGCATATTATTAGCTGCTAATTAACTTTAACTATCATTAAATCCTACTTGTAAGATTAGAAAATTAATTTTAAAAAATAAGAAAATGGTTTTACAAATATGAAAATTAAAGCATGCCCCAACCCCATCACAACCACCAGCATCCGCCAACTACTGCACCGGCCACCAGGGCCCACCACCCTACAAAACCAGTCCAATTTACTGCACTCCACTGCCAGCAGTATTTAAACTCGGCCACAATTTAGCCCCTCTCTCCGAGACCACCAAAACTAGGGGATGTATTCTACCGCCTTATTGTGAAGTTGAATGAAAGAGATACAGTGAAACAACGCTAGCACCAAGGAATGGTGAGCGCAGCCAGGAATGGTGGCTTTCGTGCGAGGTTTGATGAAGGTGCTCGATGGCAAGGTAGGCTGAGTTATGATGGCGGCGATCGGAGGTGATAAGATGTAGCTGGTAACAAGGGTACTTGCCGTGATTGAGGGGGTTTATTTAAAAAAAAAAAAAAAAATACTTCATTTTATTTCCATTATTACGATTATTTAGTATCAAGGATTAATTGAAATTGATTAGAGAATAATTAATTGTCAAATGATAAACTTAACAGATTTTAACTAACGGAATATGACTTCTGGTCACGGATGAAAGTCATTGCAAAGTTGAGGGGTACATCTGGGCTTATGAAATACGCAGGGCTACAAGTGAGAAAAGCTAATAATAGAGGGGTACAAATGAGAAAATCCCTTGTATTTTTGTAATGAGTTAGGATTTTGGATTTTGCACTGTTGTCGTTTTATTAATGGTACAAATTATACAATGTTGTCGTATGGAATGTAAATTGTGAATTTGTGTTGGTCAAACAGAATTAGTAAGTCGTTATACTTCCAAATTGTTCTACATAAATAAAATTTATATTTGTATTTTTGGTCGGAAAACGACTCATAAGAATTGTTTGTGGAGATATAAAATATAAAAATTTTGTGATGTGTAACACTTTAATTTGTGGGAATGAAATGAAAACAATCTTCTTCTTTTTTATGTTGGAGATGTAAACTCCACTTGGCTTTCATGTAACAAAAGAAGCACGAATTTTTGTTTGACACGGACATTATTTGTCTTAAATTTAAGACCGGTCAAATAATCCATACAGATAAATAGGATAAAAGAAGAATGCATTGGAAAATGGCACGTGAGATGATATTTGATTCGTCTTTAAACTTAAGACGGATAGTAGTAGCGTAGTTATGTTGGTTACTTAGACTTTCATCAAAGTTATTATAGATTAGGTAATCTAATACTCCCTTCTATTCATTCATTTTGTCCCTCTTTCCTTATCAAAGCTAGTCGGATTTTTGTCCCTCTTTCCTTTTTTGGTAACTTTTGTGTGGTCCAAATTTAATTACATGTGGGGTAGAGTGGAATAGAGTGTTTTGTGTGGTCCAAAATCATTTTCTTAATTCTTGTGCAAAATAGAAGGGGGACAAAATGAATGAATAGGAGGGAGTACTTGTATGTTATTCTGTTTCACAAACTTTAGTTGACCTACAAATTTTGTAAAGATGTAGTACAATTCAGGACAGTAAGGAGACACAAAGAAAAAGAAACCTAAATTAAAAGTGTGTCTTCTTGACTTCTTTAGCCGAGTGGGAATCGAATTGATTAGTTGACTTATTACTAGCAAAAGGTAAACTATTTAATGTGAGCTGCTGTCAACTTATTGTGGTCGAAACCAAATCGATTCAAAGAAGAAATAAAATATGATCCAAATCCAACTTTTAGAAACACCTACCTAATCCATTATTTAGAAATCCAAGTACAACTCATTGAACTCCGCTATTGAAAATTCGAGCTAAATCCGTCACCGATCCATTCACAATCAAACTGTCAAACCCGATCCGATTAGATTTTATAGAGAATTTAGGCTAGGTTAGACTTAAATTTTTAAATTTTGCCATATAGGTTAACTTTCTATTGGGTGAAATTGGGTTTTAGCTCGAGTTTTAGGTTATATAGTGTAGTAGATAGTAATGGCTTACCTAAAAAAATTATTTGATCGTATATGGATTGTAAAATTGATATAGATCACATTTGGATCTAGACCGATGATTGACTAAGAAATTGGATTGGGTTAGGATCACGCAAAATTCGATCTAACCCAATCCATTGCAATTACGATCTTTTGGAAATGGAGGGTCCATTTCCTTTCAGCGATGTAGATTCCATTTCGCGACAATCTAACGGTTTAATTTTCATCACTAAAATAAATAAAGGGAAAAGAAAACAGAATGAGAAAAACAATAAAAAATTTTGTAAAACGGAAATGTACTCCCCATTTTTTAGGAAACGGAAAGGATCCCCACTCAATTCAGTGCCATCCGCGGGTAGGGAAAACAAGTATTGCACATGACTCCTGTAGGGCACGGGTTAACGGTTTTTTGTTTTCCAGAAAGTAAATTTGGGGAGCATTAGACACAAAGTTACCAAAACTTACCTGAAATCACCCATCGAATAATTTTTTGAAATGAAATTAACTAGATTTATTTCCTTCCTAGGGAGTACTAGTTTCGCCATCAGCTCATCAATCAACAGGAAAGGAACATCCTAAGCATGAAAAATCTATATACAGGAAGCCATAATAAGCCATAAAAGTTCTAAAAAATTTGTTCATGAACCGCGATCTACGCCTAAGCTATGCAACAAAAACGGAATGTCTAAATAAATTAGGTAGTCCAGGATGCTGATCTTTTCATGACGGGCTTCATCTGTTTATCTTCCTCAAGAGCAATCATACCCAAATGTGAAGGGTCCTCTAACATCATCTTTGCAACCAGATATCCAGCAATTGACCAAGTTTGACATTTCCGGGACTGCTTCCCAATAAATCTTCCCTGCTTCCCATCATAATATTCCGGCCAGTTATCTTTCAGTAATCTGGATTCCGCCAGGTTTATGGCCCGTCTTGCAATTTGAGGACGTCCCGTCTTGATGCATGCAGCAGTTAAGAGCCACAAGAGCACTGCATCCATGCAAGTTTGCAAGTAAGTTAAATGGTGCAGTTTCAGTGAACTTGCAAGACAAGAATAATAGGGGACAAAATGGAACATCTTTAGCCCGTCCTAGAACTAGTGGCCGGATTAAGCGCTCTCACAAAAAGAACTTGGCGAGACACTGTCATTTGAGAACTTGTAATCCTAAGCAGGGTGAGGATGGTGACAAAATTAGTACTATTTTTACATGAAACTTAGATAAGACGGTCTTACTGTGAGGTGTTGCAGCACAATGCTGTGAGCTTTTAAGGATTCTGAGTGAGCTTTCAACTTTAAACTTATCCTAGGACAGTCTTACTAAGGACTTGCAGAAATTTTCTGTTACTTTATTTATAAGAATATAAGTAGGATGGCTTTCAGGATTTAGCAGTGGCAGAACCCTAAAATTATCATGCATCACATTTTGCATAATGTCCTAGTTTCCACTGGCAGATCTACATGTACTGACTAGAGTTTCCGGACACCAAAAAGCTAAACATTTTGTGCATTTTGCCCATGTTTCTGCTGAAAATTTTATATCCATAATTCATACTTCAAATGTCTTTAGAATAACCATGTTCATAAAAAGGAGAGACGCTTGGCATCTTCCCTGACAGGGACGGGAACAGCCCTCGGGCTCACCCGTAAGCACATAGGTTAAGGCTATCCGCCTGTCGCGGTGGATCCATAACCCAATTTTTGAAATTGTGACGGATGCTAAAAAATGGAAGTGTGTGACGAGATTGTTGACTATCTATACTTGATTAGGGGATTGTCTTTGGTAAGATTTGGCTTTATTTTTACCCCTTGGGAATGAATATAGCAACTACTCGTACTTTGTAGCAAAAGAAAAAGAAAAAAATCATTATAATCAAAGGGACACTGTAAATGAAACTTTCTTGAGTATTTCATAATGAAGAAGTATATACCTGGCCAGGATCCACCATTGTGATAGCTCCATCTGGTATTTTTGGGATCACAGCCTGTAATAATGCGCCAATCGTGGCTTTCAATGGCTGGATAGCAAACTTTAAGGGGCATTTCACCAACCAATTCTTCCCATCTTGCTTCTATAAGGTCCATGATGGCAGTAGATTGTTCGGCAGTGGCCATGGATGAAATGATAGCAATACAGTTGCCCAGGCAAAACCAACGGATATCCATTTTCGCAGGGCTGACATTGCCAATAAAGTAGCCTCCACGATTTGGCATGAAATCAAAGACCCACTCGGGAAGGGAATCGGGCATCACGTTAAATTTGTTTACAGCAGTATGAGAGTATTCTTCTGTTTTATATCGGTATATGTCGTTAAGCTGCTTAAAGTCCATCCAATAATAACTTCTCATGTGGTAGCTCAAAGCAGGAAGACGCTTATTTATTCGCTCTATGAATTCCTTCCCTTCATCGTCTGGCTTTAGCAAAACTGAAGCACACCTCAATGCCATGAAGAACAAGGCTTGGATTTCTAGCGGATATCCATAGACACCCTGTACAAGAAGAGTATCAGAAATAATTGAAGAAATGGAGCATATTTCTTTGTCAAACTAACAAAGTAGTTGTTCTCATAGAGTCACGGATGCCAAGATTAAGGAAAGTAGAGAAAAATACTTGTGAGTTCTGAATGACAAACACATGTAATAGAGTTGCCATGGGAGGAAATGGAAATGAAACTGTAGACATTCCCCCTTAAGACACGGTATACATCTCAAAATATCCTTCCATGGGCAATAGGCAAACCCGGCAAAAGGGTCGTTCAGGTCAGGAGATAGTCGGCTAAATCGAGTTGGGTCAGATCGGACGGGAACAGTGTTCATCCAAGTTTTCTACGGGTCAGGTCATTCAGGCCATGTTTATAAATCTAGGGTGTGGAAATTCATTATTTCGGAAATTTGGGTCATTTTGGATAAGGAAAATGTTCCGTTCGGATAAATTCTGGTCAGTTTCTGGTCAGGTGGGTTTCTAGTCATTATTGTTTTCTCTACTCAGGTGTACCAGCACTTTAATTCTAAAATCAGAGGTCAATCTAATCCTACATACCCTCATTTCTATCAGCTCTATATAAAGCCGCTATATTAGCAAAAGCATAAAATGTCAAAAATGTCTAAATTACAAGAAACTTCATTAAATCTGTTATCAGCATACAAATTTCAACTAGAAGAGCTTACCATTCTGCGATCAATCATGCAGCAACCATCAGCACAGAGGAGAGTTGGAAAGGTATCAAAGCCCTCAGAAAGACAGAGACTGAGGATAAGCCGCATACCCTTCTGGCATTCCGGCATGTCAGCTAATGAAGAGTCTCCTGTACTTCTTGTGTATGCTCGAAGCAAGATGATCCACCAAAATCCTGAATCAACAGGGGCAACTCTTCCAATAGCACTTTCACCAAAATCCGCTATTAAAGTTTCGTGATTCCTCACTGGATCATGGAAAACTTTAAAGCTAGCTGGCATCACACCTTCTGCCAGTTGGAATCGATCAATCTTTTTCTCCCATGATTGAAGCCGGAGAGTTTTCAGAAGAAAATTTCTCACAATTTCAGGTTCTCCGTTCATCAAAAATGCCAATGCACTTGGGACAAAATCCCTAACGAAGACCTATAAAAATGAAAGCATTTTAAGAGTTTGTGAGCACATAAGACTTGGGTACATGGTAACTTAGGCTCGGAGTTAACAAAAATTCTAAGATTAAGCTCTTGAAAACAGCACCGCAAGATTACAGCAATTTATCAGTAACAATGTTTCTCACAAGATGAAATTAGAAAAGGAAGTTACAACAACATTATCCCACTTCCTCAAGGCCTCCCCCAAATGGTTGGGTAGAAGGAGGGGGTCAATCGCAAGCATCCTTACCAATGTGTTGTTAGCACATTGATGTTGTTACTGGGTGATACATGAGAATTGCATCGAGCAAGTGCTATTTCAGAATAAAAAGAGTGTGGATTCATTGACTAAGTTTGCTTTATTTCATTTCATCATAATCTAAAATGGAATGGTGAATCTTTGTCTCGATTAGAAGCGGAAACATCAAATGGTACAAAACCAATTATAAAAAAAATTATATTAAAACCATTTTAAACATCAAGCGGAATCTTTGTCTTCACCTGATCGTAGTTGCATTTTTCTTCAGAACTATCTAAAGCAGCAATAGTTCCAACGGGCTGACCACGAAAATAAACCAAGGAACGCCTCAAAGCATCCCATGCTTCACCAACAATTGGATGAGGCTCAAAGCCAGCAAGTGACCTAGGGGTACTAAAACCTGATCTGGGAGTGTTGATACCAGATCGTCGCCCATTGGCCAAAATATTTTCAAGATGATCTGCTAAACGGGATATATTCTCGGCATTTCTTGTTGATGCTCGAGGGGTGGCGTTTGTGAACTCGTTTAGGGACCTTTCATCAAGTGATCTTTGCCTGCTTTCCATGTTCAAGGTCCGAGGCCTGTCCAACAGCTTTGCAAAATCACGTTCTTCAATTTCATCTAATGCATCACGCGGGGTTATATTTCCATTCTGCGTGACTTTAACAGAGAGTTCTGACATTTTGAGTGATTTGAAGTTCAAATGGGATAGAGGGGCAGAAAATTTAGCTTTTCTCCAACCTGCACATAGAACCGTCAGATCATGCTCACGTTGAAACAAACGAGAATTTCATTCACTATAAGTACCAGATGCAAATCACAAGACAATAACGTTACTCAGCACCTCAAGGGTTTGCGCGCATATGGTAGGATAAGGGAATCAGATGTACGCAACATTACCCTATGTCATTGACAGTGTCACAGTAAGGAAAAGCTATTTCCATACGACAAGGGTCTCCACATACTAAAACAAGTAACTTCACGAAGTTGTTTACATGGAAATATATTGATGTTAAGAGGCATAGCACTATTCATCCAATCCAAAACAATAGCCATTGTGCAATTTTCTAAGCTCCGCCACAATACAATCACAACCAACCACGGAGGCACGGAGCACAACTTTCTCTTACATGTAAAACCAATCCATATTCTCAAGTATTCCTCGTTTAACTAAAGGCCTAATGGATCGGTATCACGGTTAAGACCAGCTCATATAAGATTTTTGTGGTTAATGAAAATCTAAGAAAGTAGGCCCTTTACTTAGATCACAATTTGAGGGAATTACAGCAAAATAAAAACTCATAGCCATGAATTAACAGCGTCGTTATCGATGCTGCAGGCACGCCTAATCGCACAAGTCTAATCTTAGATACTCCCCTAGTTCTATCTAATCAACTGAAGTGGAGTACTAAATTTGAACAAATCAAACACGGAATATTCCTCATCTTTCTAATTAAATGCCATTGTTTTCAACAATTGATTGTGAAAATAACATCATTGAGACATTGACAATCAATATTTTTCATTCTTTTGGTAAGGAGGTCCTTGTCACATAAATCATCATTTATAACAAATCTCAAATACACTTGTTGGGAAATTAACTCGAATCTCCCACATGCAACAGAAGCACCCGAATCCCAACCCCCAAGTACTATACCAAGGGGTTGGGATTCGGCCATTCGGTTAACAGTTCAATCGGGTTGGTGTAGGAGATTGGTATTAATTCTAAAATGGGTTTCAAAAACTCTGAGAATTTACATAAACACACAACAAAACAAACCCAGATGCAAAAACTATAAATCAAAATCAAATTACCCAAAAGATCCAAGTCAAAAAAAACACATGCATGGCTCTAAATTAATGAACATAGATTATTTAACAACAATTAACTACAAAACAATCAAATATAGCACTACCCACAACAGAATTATGCATGATTAATACACATATCATAAATACAAATCTAAATAAACCATCAAAATTCAAACTTGATTAGTACTACCTTACACTTGTATTCATTTGTGATTGTGAGGAGTATTTTAATAAAATGTAAGGAATAAGGATTAATGGAACACACCTTAGATTAAAGGGTTAGTTGTGATTTATGTGACTCAAATTTGTTCAGTATTTGAGCAAATAAAATGAGAGAGCAAGAGTCCTACTTCGAAGCAACTATTAATAAGGGTGTTGTTATTTATAATAACGTATATTTTATATAAGAAGAACTCTATTTCTCCATTTATTCAAGAAATGTAGACAATATCGTCATCATTTCTATTTTTTATAAAAGAAAAAAAAAATGGAAAATGAGTTGGATGACTGATCAAAAACCCAACAATCAATCACTGAAATAAATAAATTAAAAATAGGACTGACAATTATCATTCACTGACATTTCTGCCACTAGTGATTTTTATTTTCTCTTGGGAGTTTTTTATTTTTTTATTTTTTTGCTGGGTGTTATGTAGGGGAAAGTTTTTGTTTGTTTAAGATAGTCGCTTTACCAGGAAACTGACGTGAGTATAATAACTAGGTCCAGCTAAAAAAAATACTCGCTCTGTCCCAATCACAAAATACTTCTGTTACATCGATTTTTATTATCCTCTTTACCCAAAAATCTTATCTATATTAATACAAAAGACAATACTCAATCCTCAGCGCCCCACGTTTAAATTCATGTTATGGTGGGACCCGTGAGTGTGCAATGTATTTATTTCTTCAGATTTTCGTCTTTTCAAATATACGATAAATTCCGTCTTACAACAAATTCTATTAAATAATATTATGAAAAAATTCTATGAATTAATATTATGAAATAATTTTATACATTTCGTGTAAATAAAATTCTATGAATTAATATTATGAATTACATACATATGTTAAAGTTGATTATATTAGATTATATTTCTTTTATCCGGATGTAAAGTTTTTTATGTATGCAATTTTTATTTACAAGAGTAGATTACGTTATTTCCTTATAAACCAGTGTATGTGAACACTTGTTTGTAACAAATTTAAACATTAATTATGTAGATCGTAGATTTAGACCAACTAAATAAGTACAATAGAAATGCAAAAACAAATTGTTCCGGGTGTAATTCCAGAGCAAGTGTTGTTACCACCCGTGGCTTGTAGAATGATGTCTTGAGTTGGATCCCTCGTCTCTATCGTTCCTCTCGGCCTCTCCTGCAACAATGAACGAACTGAGGGTTTGACTTTGTGCCAAGCGTACTCACTTCGACGCTCAAGTCAGTAAACTTAGAGGGATAAGTTGTTATTACTTGGCTAAGGATGTATTGTAGAGAGATAAGGGAGATATTACCAGATGAATAGTGATTCTTCGGTTAATTTTTTGGATCATTTCCTCAATGAAGGTTGAGGAGTATTTATAGACTTTCACCTTTTGTCACGTAGTGGCCAAGTGGCCAAGTGGCTAGCAGGTGAAAAGACCGTTCTACCCTCGGTCGATGGACCCATAGCAGGCCGGCCGAGGATCTTGGATATGAGTACGCGGGTACGTGTCCCATTGGCCGGTTGCGGTAGCCGAGACCCCAGTGACAGTAGATGGGTTGCATCGGCTGGACTGTCTAAGTCGTTGACTTTGTTGTGGATATCCTTGACCTTGCTCACTATGTTGACTTGGTCAGCGGTGCAGAATATGCCCCATCAATTTGCCCCCAGCGTAGTCTATGCCGTGGTATGGGCTCCGATGTATGCTGAGCGTATATTCTGCGCAAGTAATTTCTGAAACTTTTCTGTATCGGCTTCCTCTACCTCGGCCTGGTTCTTCTTAGGCCGTACCATATCCCCCCTCCACATGGATGTGTAAAGGGCATCCGATGTGGAAAAGGAAGTGACGCTGGCCGAGACCAGGGTTGGGAGTGCCGGTTGTTTTTGATTGCCCCAGTGCCGGTGCTTCCTAGCTTGGTTGATCATGTGGCCGGCGGAGAGCAGATACCTAGGAATTTGTTGAGGAAGATGAATGGGCGAAGAGAGGTAAAGGGGCGTGTTGAAGACGCTTGATCACTGTTGCATTGATTGACGTTTGACTGTTGCGACGATTGACTTTCCATGGTTGCATGTCTGACACGTGTCTGTTAGCTGATTGGCTGGCGCTTCATGGGCTGTTCTCTGATTGGTCCTTTTTCATGGGCTTTTCCTTATAAATAGGGCAGTTATTCCGTGAAATTGGCCACCAATTTCACACACTCCAAAATTTTCTTCTTTCTAAACTTTTAAGGGCTTCTTTGTCTTCTAATTTTCAGAGTTGTTACTCCGGCGAGTGTTTTTCTTCAAGGTAAACAAACAAATTTCCTCACTTCTTATTTTGTTAAATAATCATTGCCATCATGTCTTCTGCTGACGTCGGGACTAACACTTCTGCGCCGGGGGGTTCCCCGTCGCGTCTTGATGGGGAGGGGATACTAGATGCCATCCCGATAAGGTTTGGGGGCCCTAGGTCTCCTTCTCCCGAAGTTGATCCTCAAGTTTTGGAGGAATGGGAGGATGACGATGATGTCGATCATGACGTGACGATTTTGGTGATGATCTTTGAAAAGGCTCGTCCTAATGAGGGGAGGCAGTACGTTATGGATCACGGCGACGCCTGTAAGGTCCGCCTTGACCGTGCTTGGACCCATAAGTTCGCCAGTTGTTCTGGCGAGACATTTTTCGAGGGCCATTTTTTCTTTGGCAGGGACTACAAAATTGTTATCCCTGAGAAGGGTCAGGCGGTCTGTTGCCCTCCCCCGGGTCACATCGGCGTTTACATGCGGCACTTGGAGTACGGGCTCCGGTTTCCGCTGAATGAGTACGTTATGGCCATTATTAGGGCCATGAACGTTGCTGTTGCCCAACTGCACCCGTTGGCTGTGAGGACCATAGTCGGCTTTGTCTGGCTTTGTCTCTTCAAGGGAGAGGCCCCAACGGTGAATTTATTCCGCCGGCTTCATCATCTCCGGCCATCAATCTTTGGCCGCGTCGGATGGTACAGTGTGCAAACGGAGCAGGGTTATGTCTCTGTTGACAAACTTACTTCTTGCAAGGACTGGAAAGATCGGTGGGTGTATGTTAAGGTGCCGGATGACTATCCGCCGCCCGCTCCTTTCAAAGCACCAAGTTAATTTGCGGTGTGAGACTAAGGCGGAGCACGACGGATGGGTCACCGGAAAAAGCTCAAGATGGATGCCAAGCAAGGTCCCTCTTAAGGAGGATGAGAAGCTGGCGATGAGGCTCTTTGAGGCGGACAAGAGTGGGGTGCCGAAAAGATGGATTCCCCCAACGCAGATCATCCTCCAGGATGAGCCGCTCTGTCATGTCGGCCTCATACCGGGTGAGTGGGGTCGGTGTGAGGCCCATCACTGCTCTCAGTGTTCCTGTTTCTCGAACTTCGATTTATTTCTTCTACTTAACTCTTGCTTTGTTTCCTTCGCAGACCACTTTGGACCGGACACATCGAGGATATCCTCCGGAGAATGGGGCTGCACAAAGATAAAACCGTTGCTAACTTGCATCCCAAGGCTCTAACCCATGACCGCAGGACGTCGCCGAATGATCTCATGGATCAGCAGCTGAAAAGCTTGAATGCGGTGGAGGCCCAGGCGAAGGTTGTTAGTAACATGCCGCGCCATACGCGAAAAACAAAGTCTTCGGCGGCGATGGCGTCGACATCAATTCCACCTCCCATTCCCCCTGTTCAGAAGGCAACGGTGGAGATCGTTGATATCACCAATGGGAAGGACTCTGATGAGGAGGGGTCTCCCCTTGTCCGTAAGAGAAAGGAGACGACCTCTACCCGTCGTTGCTTCGCCTGGCCTTTGGCGAGGAACGCGTCCTCCGCCAAGAAGGCCAAGCACGGTACTGATCTATCATGTGGCTCAGATTTAGCCGGTTCATTAGGCGCTGCTGATGACGGGCTCTCTGGCATGTCTATGCATGTTGATACTGATGCTTTCGTTAAATTTTTGCAGATCAGCCGCTGTCGGCCGTCGCTCTTATTGAGCAGCAAGTGGGGGAGAAACCCGCGCAGGCTGGTGATCATAACGTCACCGTTGACCCTTCATCCCAGAAGGCTTCCCCCTCCCGACTGCAGGCTGGTGATCGAAACGTCACCACTGACTCTTCATCCCAGAAGGCTTCCCCCTCCCGGCTGCAGGCTGGTGATCGAGACGTCGCCACCGACCCTTCATCCTGAAGGCTTCCCCCTCCCGCTTGTAGCGGAAAGCGCGAGGCGATCGAGGAGTGGCGAGATGGAACGAGCTGACCGGTGCTCGTATTATAGAGCAGGAGAAGGCCGTGGCCCAGTCCGCCCTTGAGCTTAATGCCACTAAGAAGGTGGCCGTGAAGGCGAAGCTGGATCTCCTCAATGAGCAGAGGCTTAGGGGAGATGCTTAGAAAGCGCTCTTGGCTGAGAGAAAACTCAGGGAGGACGCTGAAAAGGAGGTCCTTGCTGAGAGAGCCAAGGCCGAGGCTGCTGCGGCCGAAGTTGCAAAGCTGCTGGAGAAGTGTGCCCTTGTTCAGAGGCACGCCGACCTTTATTTCCAACAGAGGAATGAATTCAGGGGCATGCATCAGATCTAGGGGAAGGTGATTCGGAGCAAGGAGGCCATTATTAGACAAAAGGAGGAGGACATTGAGATGCTCCAAACCGTCATGCTCCCTAACATGTGCACCGAATTCCGGGATCTGGCCGAGGAAGCTGCCAGGGAAGTGATTGAGGAGCTCTTCCCTCTCGAGGGTTCCTTTCCGTGGGGCAAATTTGACGAGCTGTTTGACGACAAGCTCGAAGCTAAGGAGAAAGCCGTGGCAGAGAAGGCCAAGGAGGCGGTGAGGGTGATGATAGAGAAAGAGGCGGCCGCGGAGAGTGCAGCCCTCGCTGAGAAGGCTAAGGCGGCCAAGGAGGAAGCCGAGAGGGCAAGGGCAGCTGAGGCTGCTAAGAACGCCGCTGGGTTGCCCATCGAAGAAGATGCTGCTACCGCTGCTGATGGCAAGCAGCAACAGGCATAGGGAGACGGGCGGTCGTCACCAGGCTCACCCGGCGTCTCGAATAGCTTCAGCTGTTCGGGAGCCAATTATTAAGCCTTCCCTCCCCGCCATTTTTTTGGCGCTTCAAATAATAATGTAATCTTTTGTTTTTCTTTTCCTTGTATTTTGTACAACTTTGGTAGGTTGTGTTTTGGCTTATCCTTATGGGGACGGCCGTCGTCTGTATTCTCCTCACTTGTAACTTATCATTTTTAATAAGAGTTCGTTTCTTTTATCTTCGGCTTGGCCGAGGTCTTTACCTCACTTTGAGTTTTCTTGCGCTAATAGTTGAGCGTATCAACTGTACTTAGCGTCTTCACTTTGCCTCTGGCTTGGCCGAGGTCTTCTTTTTTTTTTTTTTTTTTTTTTTTTTTTTCCGTCTGAGTTGACTTTTTGTTTTCGCCTCGGCCTGGCCGAGGCAGTCTAGAGTGCGCATCCCAACTGTGTTTAAACGTTTTTAAGGCGTTTTGATCGTTTCTGCGAGTATCAATCGCGCCGGGCGAATCGCGCGGCGTCTTTTCGAGGGTGATTGCCGCTCTTGTCGGTGTGTGTGTGAGAGCGTACGCTTATTGGTAATGACGGCCGCTCTTGTCGATGTGACAGTGTGAGCTGGCGTCTTATTTCTTGATGACGGCCGTGGCGTCTACCACTTGGAGTGACTGCGACGGCGTCGAACTCTTGGGGTGACTGCCGTGGCATCTACTACTTGGGGTGACTACGACGGTGCCTGCCTCTTTATGGAGACTACCGCTCTTGTCGGTGTGACAGTGTGAGCTGGCGTCTATTTCTTGATGACGGCCGTGGCGTCTACCACTTGAGGTGGCTGCGACGGCGTCAAACCTCTTGGGGTGACTGCCGTGGCGTCTACTACTTGGGGTGACTGCGACGGTGCCTGCCTCTTTATGGAGACTACCGCTCTTGTCGGTGTGACAGTGTGAGCTGGCGTCTATTTCTTGATGACGGCCGTGGCGTCTACCACTTGGAGTGACTGCGACGGCGTCAAACCTCTTGGGGTGACTGCCGTGGCGTCTACTACTTGGGGTGACTGCGACGGTGCCTGTGTAACACCCCGTATTTTATTAAGTTGGATAAAATTCTTTTAATTGCTATTTTGAATTTAATTACATCATTTGACGATTTATATATATATGCTTAGCTAATTAATTAATTTCATCATAAGTCGATACGTTAATTTTAATAATCATTAATAAGTTTATTTAAAGTTAGTTCGAGTTTATTGAAATTAGTTCGAGTTTATTTATTTAATAATTTCCGTTTCTTTACGAGTCCTTATGAAAGTTGTTTTAAGTGAACCCGAGATGGATTTTGGGAACAAAACCGTCCAATTAGCTATTTTGAGCTTATTTCACTAAAATAGCAATTTTTATTAATATCCGTTAGTTTCGTAAAAATCGCTAATAATTCCGATTCAAGCTGATATCGTATTATTTCCGTTAACTAGCTGAGTTTATTTTATTTTCACTCATTAAATTTATTTATTATTGATTCCGCTTTTTATTCTTGAAACTTTTACTTAAATCGGTTAAATTTAACTCAAACGGTTTTAATAACGATCGAAGTTTCTTAACGACGAAGAAACGTACGTATAATAAATAGCAGGCTAGCAGTTTCTTTGTCTCATTTATAAACAACGCACGCCTGTTTTCTTCTTCTTCCTTCTTTTTCCTTCCTTTTTAAATCGTTCTTTGAAATTTGATCTGTTAATCGACGCGTCGGTGCTTGCGTTCCTTATCCGTTTTCAACTATTTTTGTTCCATAGCGCTCCTTTCGTCGTTTTCGTCAATCCGTTGTAAGTAAAATTCATTTTCGTTATGTATTTTTACAAACCCAATTTATATTTTTAGCTTTGTTTATTATAAGACGGTTGTATGTACTAAAATAGACGGTGTGGTAGAATATTTGTTAGTCATAAATGATTAGTTCAATCGGAAAAAGGTAATAATGATAGGTTACTCAAGTATTACTTGTTAAATTTGTGTATTTTGAAAATTTGGTTAGTCTGTTTTATAGTTGAGACGGTGTATAATTATATATAGGGATCATTATGGATGTTAATTAGTCAGTTGTATAGTTGAGACGGTGTATACTGATATGTGGAGATGATTGAGACGGTGTATACTGACCTCTAGGGATCATTTGGGATGCTAGCTAGTAAGTGGTATATTTGAGACGGTGTATCGACATGTAGGGATTGTTTTGGGATGCTATTTGGGATCTTGTTTAGTTGTGGTATTGTGCGAGAAATTAGGACTTTTTTTAAGTCCGCTTTGCAGTACTTTGGGACATTTTGGGACTGTTTTGACTCGGTTTAGGACTGGTTTAGGATTGATTGAACTGTTTTGGTACAGTTTTTGTGCAGCCTTCGATTGTTTTGGGAAAGTCGAAATGGAGGCCGTGTGGGCTGTTTTGGCCTCGGTTTTGGGAGCCGTGACAGGCTGAGTTGGGCTCAGTTTTGGGACGGATAAAATGGTGCTTTATGGGACTATTTCTAGGGCGTAAAAGTTGTGACAATTTTCTTGGTATGCCTGTCAAAAGGGAGGTTCATAATGGTTTATGAACATATGACAGTAGCTAATGAATATGATTTACATGTTTTGATTTAAATTAATTTCCGTCTCATATTTTATATAAAGATAATTCGTTAATATCGTCCTTTCACAGTTATTTTAGGTGGCTCATATGTGGTTGAAGAGGAAGAGTAATTTTGGGTTTTAGAAGCTTTCTCAAGTTATTGCTTGTCTCTTTGCTAGCTTAAGGTAACTATTCCGAGTTACTCGACGAGTTAATGTCACATTAGTAGTAAATGTGGTGCTTGTTGTTTGTTAAGTGTTTAGGTGATTGATAATGTTTTACTTTCATTTTTCACATGATAGAAATTGGAAATAGCATGAGAATAATATAGCAATAAAATTTGTAATTTGGGCCAAAGTAGGCCAAGACTCTGAGCTGGGCCAGATTGACCGAACGAGTTTGGTCAAGCTAGGTTTAAACCAGTCAGCCTCGATTTGACCGATGACCCGTCGCGGGACTCGGGTCGAGGGTTTGTCTTTGAGGTGAGATTGGTTGTTTTTGGATGTTTTATGTTGATGCCTTAATAGTTGTAATTATCATTTCACATGTTGGTTGTTGGATGAATTGGTTGCCTTATACTTCAGTCTTCTTGTCTTGTTGCCATTTTAGCTTGTTCTCATGAATTATGAGATTAACGGTTAGCTGGAGTTTGGATTATTATTGATATTGAGGATATTGTTGGATTGTCTGTTGAATAGACATTTATATAGCCTTTCACATGATAGAATGTTAGCATTTATGTTGGTAAGTTGGACTTTTTGCCCTCTTATGGTTAAGTGGGTGTCTTACTTGACTTGTGTGGTGAGTCTTGTGTGGTGTGGGATAAAGTATTCAAGCTGGGACTAGCTGGGACTAGGTTCTAGGTGAGTATTTCGGCCTTCATCATAGATAGGTCTTTATAGTCTCTGACGAGTATATGTTCACTGCTTGATAGCCTTTGTGTTCCTGACTAGTGGATTTATATCCAAGTTGGGGCATGACCTCAGGTACTTATTTTGATAGTATGGGGTCAGCTTAAGTACTAGCCAACCCTTCGGTGGTGTCCTTAGGGTACTCACTTCACTTTGTTTTAAAAAAAGTTGTGGGTCTTGGGTGCGGTGGTGTGTATCCGCATGTCTAGGTCTGCGCAGATTTTAGGCTAGGGTTGTGTTGTCTCTTGGCCATGTTTTCTTAATAGTAACCGCTGAGCCAAGATACCGGTTCGATTACCTTCCCTACCTCGTGGTATAGACTCGAGTTACAAAGTGACTATTGACGGGGCTAAGAACTTATGCCTGTCTTTGATATATTGCCCTTTCTTGTTTGATGATTCTATGAATCATAGAAGGTGAGATGCAAGCCGGCTATGGTTGATAGAGTTTGGATTCCTGGATGTTATGTGATTCACATGATAGTGTAGTATGAGTCGGTCTAGTATTCACATGCTAGGACTATGTGGCGTTATATTGTTGTTCACATGATAAGCACGATTGCCTTAGCATCTATATGCTAAGGCAGTGTGTGATTCGTATTCATATTCTTATGTTTACATGTTATATTAATTATGACATTTCGTGGTTGGGAGAACTCGGAGTTACTCCCCCATCGACCGTGGCTTTCGTATTTGTATAAAATGCGAATGACAGGTAGGTGATGCATATATGGGGTACATGGACGAGCTAGCGAGCAAAGTAACCTTGGGACCTAGATTGGCTTTATTTTATGGTGACCCTTAAACCCTTTTTATGTCACATACATTTTAGGGACATATGTCTCCCTCTTTACATTTAGTTGTATAATTTGCTATTCGCGACTTTAGCGATGGTTATGTTATGAAACTTCTAGTTAGACCTTGTATGTTTGACACCTTCCAATTTGGATATCTTTATAACAGGTTCAGGTTTTAAAAATTACAGGTTTTACCCAAATGAACCTATTACAAACATATCCATGCAGTTCTATTCTAGAATTACGTGTTTACTTTTCTGCAATAAATGAGGGTGTCACAGCCTGCCTCTTTATGGAGACTACCGCTCTTGTCGGTGTGACAGTGTGAGCTGGCGTCTATTTCTTGATGACGGCCGTGGCGTCTACCACTTGGAGTGACTGCGACGGCGTCAAACCTCTTGGGGTGACTGCCGTGGCGTCTACTACTTGGGGTGACTGCGACGGTGCCTGCCTCTTTATGGAGACTACCGCTCTTGTCGGTGTGACAGTGTGAGCTGGCGTCTATTTCTTGATGACGGCCGTGGCGTCTACCACTTGGAGTGACTGCGACGGCGTCAAACCTCTTGGGGTGACTGCCGTGGCGTCTACTACTTGGGGTGACTGCGACGGTGCCTGCTTCTTTATGGAGACTACCGCTCTTGTCGGTGTGACAGTGTGAGCCGGCATCTTCTTCCTGTTAATGACCGATGGGGAAAAAATGGACACTTTGATGGAAGACTTGGACGATTTTTCATTAGGTATAAACATGCGTTGGGGTGCCCACAGCTATCTTGGCACCTCCGCTGCTATACAAAGTTTTCCCGAGATTACCAGCGTCCTAATGGCTCGTCAAAGGTACACCTTCCCAGTCAGCCGCTAGTTGCATCCATGAGGTCGCCCTCCTGTTGTAAGGATGGATTTTTTCCTTTCTCTGACTTCTTTTCCACTTTGAGGGATTGCATGTTGCATCCTCTGGCAGCTATCTGGACGTTGACCACCTCGTCATTCTCGTCCTTGGAGACGAGCTTATGCGCTTCCCCCCGGTCCGAGACATACATCAGTGTTAGGGCCCGGATGGACATCACTGCGTCGGCCTCGCTCAGAGTGACTCGGCCTATGAGAACGTTGTAGGCGGACGAGCCGTCAATGACCACGAACTCGGCTAGGACATTCTTAGCCGCATTCCCTTCGCCGAACATCATAGGCGGTCGATTGACCCAGTGGTACCAGCCGGCCCCGAGAAGTGTACTGTGGATTGGTGCGGGGGCTTAAGTCCTTGACTCTCGGACCGAGGCCGAGGAAGCACTCCCCGAACATGATGTTCGTGTAGGCGCTGTGTCAATCGGGCACCTCTTGACCAGGTGGTTGGATATGTCCAAATTGACTACAAGTGGGTCATTTGTGAGGAGCGATGACTCCTTCGTAGTCCTTCCTTCCAATAGTCATATCGGGGATGTTGGAAGCGAGGATCGCTGTGTTGGGCACAAAGTTGATGGCCTGATATAGCTCGTTCAGGTGCCGTTTGTGCCCATGAGCGGACCCTCCGTTCTCGTTGCCCCCGATGACAACATGGATCACTCCTATCCGTTCAAGGACGGATTTCTTATCCGAACCGCCGGCGTCGATCTTTTGGCCTTTGGCAACGTATTTGCCGAGGCTCCCCTTCCGGATCAGTTCTTCAATGGCATTCTTCGATGCGGCGAGTTGTCGATAAGGTGACCGGTGTGGCCGTGGTACACAAGATCTTGGCTCGTGTCACCGTCTCCCTTCGGCTTGGGGGCCTTTCCCACTTTCGGCCCTCGTTTTTGCTCGGGGCGAAGACCTCGGCGGCCGATACGACGAGGGGGTTTTATCATTATATCGCCTCGGTGGTACGATCCCGAACTCCACCCGGCGCCCGTCGAGTCCTGTTTCTGGCAGATTTATCAGACCGTGGCCTATTATTGTCACGGCGTCTTTCACTGCACCGTGACCGATTATTGTCACGGCGTCCTTCATCCGGGTTGTCCTCCCGGCTCTTCTTTTCTCGAGGGTTTGGCCTCGCTAGGGCCTACCTAGGTTTTGTGATAGTCCTCCACTTTAATGGCTTGATCGGCCAATTTCTGGCGGCGTCCAAGGTCGGGCCGCCGCTCTTGATGAGCTCGTTTTTAGGTCTCCCCTTGGGAGGCCTTTCATCGCGTGAAGGCGCCGGTTCATTGCTCGGCTCGCGAATTTGTTGAACCTTGGCGTCGAACCTCTTCACATAACTCCGGAGGGACTCGCCTCCCTCCTGTCGATAGTCGGGAGGTCCGATGTCTCCACGGCCCTCCTCTTGTTGCGGGAATCTTGGGCTAGGAATGCGTCTTTTAGGTCGGCGTAATAAAGATACCGACCCCGTCGGGTAGCCCCTTGTACCAACTTTGTGCCATCCCATGCAGTGTCGTTGGGAAGATTCGGCACCAAACCTCATCAGGTTGCTCCCATACTGACATGTGAGACTCGTAAGCCTCGACGTGGTCGGTCGGGTCACCTTCCCCTTTGTATGCTATAGGTGGTAACTTGACTTAGTCGGCACTGGACTTCTAGGACGTAGGCGGCGAGGGGCTGTCGACCACATATCGAACGACACGCGGCGATCGGCTCCTCGCATTCCTAGTCCGGCTTCTCTCCTCGTAGCGAGAAGGACTTTCTCCTCCGGCCGGTGAGTCGGGCTTCTTCTCCAACTCGACGAGTTGGGCTTCTTTCGCTCCTCGGGGTGTGCCTCGTTCGTGCCGCGGCGACACTGTCTTCTCATGAGTGCGAGAAGGACTTAGGTCTACCACGACCACTTTGGGCTCCTCCGGTGTCTTGACAGGGTCAGCTTCTCCTAATGCTCCGTTCAAGTTTCTTGGGGTCACGTTTCGGGCCCTGGTCACCTGGACGGTTTCCGCCGCTCTTGTCGGCGTGACAGTGTGAGCCGGCGTACTCCCAATTAGGTCCACGAGCATCTTTAGTTTTGCTGTGTCAACCACATGTCCCATGATGGTGACCTGGTCGGCAGGCAGCGGAGTGTCTGGTATTATTGGCATCCCGTACTCCGGTTGAATCACTTGACCGGCGGAGAGTTGCACAACTCCAGATTTGCGGACGGTATCATCTTGGCAGAATTCGGTTTCGTCGGTCACGAATGCCTCTTGTTGTTTCGACATCTTCTTGGCTTTTGGGGTGGGTTTTTTTTTTTGTTTATGTTTTTTTTTTGTTTGGGAATGAATGTGACTAGCTTCTAGTGTCTTTCCCACAGACGGCGCCAATTGTTCCGGGTGTAATTCCAGAGCAAGTGTTGTTACCACCCGTGGCTTGTAGAATGATGTCTTGAGTTGGATCCCTCGTCTCTATCGTTCCTCTCGGCCTCTCCTGCAACAATGAACGAACTGAGGGCTTGGCTTTGTGCCAAGCGTACTCACTCCGACACTCAAGTCAGTAAACTTAGAGGGATAAGTTGTTATTACTTGGCTAAGGATGTATTGTAGAGAGATAAGGGAGATATTACCAGATGAATAGTGATTCTTCGGTTAATTTTTTGGATCCTTTCCTCAATGAAGGTTGAGGAGTATTTATAGACTTTCACCTTTTGTCACGTAGTGGCCAAGTGGCCAAGTGGCTAGCAGGTGAAAAGACCGTTCTACCCTCGGCCGATGGACCCATAGCAGGCCGGCCGAGGGTCTTGGATATGAGTACGCGGGTACGTGTCCCAGCTGGCTGGTTGCCAGGCCGAGACCCCAGGTGACAGGCCGATGGGTTGCATCGGCTGGACTGTCTAAGTCGTTGACTTTGCTGTGGATATCCTTGACCTTGCTCACTATGTTGACTTGGTTAGCGGTGCAGAATATGCCCCATCACAAATATACATCCAAAAACATTAATACTGGCCCAAATACATACCCGTGCAATTTTGCACGGGTTTAAAACTAGTATATTTGAAATTAATTGTTGTATTTCTAACTTTAGTATGATGGATGAACGAGAGATACGTGTCTCTAAAAAAAAGTTTTAGCTAAGCACCCGTAACATCGTCGTGGCAAATAAGAAGCGCAGCACAACATGAGAAAAACGAAGCGGGGAAATCAGCGGCGGAAAAGATTTTTGTAATTTTTAGTTAAATTTTTCGAAATTTTGTCGAGTGCACCTTATAAAATTAACCCCCCCCCCCCTCCCTAAAATTTTCGCCCCTGAGTACAAATTCTGGCTCCGCCACTGATCAGGGGTCTTAGCTTTGAAAAAAACTAATTAAGTGCTATTAAAATGGTTGTGAGATGGCACAAGCTTGTGACCGTCACATAAAAATTTGTGTTCAGTCAAAGGTGATGAGAGATAAATAAAAGTTAACGAAAAATTTGATAATTAAGTTCTTAATTGGAAAGATAGTAATAGTTGAGGTCCTTAGCGTATTCTTTAATATTTATTTTTATTTATCTACTTTTTACTTTATGGTTAGTATTTGCTAATTAATGTTAAACAATTGATTGAGATAGGAAATATTACTAATTGAGCAATTACGGAGTATGAGAATTAACTAAAGCAACGAGTTGAACTTCTTAGCCGCAATCATTGTAGAGTAGTACATTCTAGTTAAGGATGGCGATAGGGCGCCATCCGGTGGCATCGAAACTCGGCGCCACCGTAATTAAAAAAAAGTAAAATAGAAAAATAATGATAATAAACGTAACAAACTAACAATGATAATCACAATCAACAAGTGTTTTTGGTTGAATGAATTGTATCCTTCCATTAGTGAAATACTTGGTATTTATACAAGATAGGGATAAGAGGATTCAATGTATTGGCCTTGGGACTACAATAAGTTTGCCTTGGGATTACGATAAGTCGGCCTCGGGTCAATGCTAATACACGGTCTAATACTCTCCCTCAAACTGGAGCATGGAGATCATGAATGCCCAGTTTGCGAAGTAGTAAATCAAACTGTGACGATGCTAAAGCCTTCGTAAAGATATCAGCAATCTGCGAGTTTGTGGCAACATGAGACGGTCGTATCAAACCATCCAAAATAGCATCACGAATAAAGTGACAGTCCACCTCCATATGCTTAGTTCGCTCATGAAACACGGGATTCTGAGCCAGATGTAGAGCGGACTTACTATCACTGTAAGGATTCAAAGGTCGAGGAATAGAGAGACCGAGGCTAGAAAACAGACCCACTAACCACTTTAACTCGCATAAAACTGCAGTCATGGACCTGTATTCAGCTTCGGCACTAGAAAGAGACACAATTTGCTGTTTCTTCGTTTTCCAAGATACGGGAGAATCTCCGACAAATACAACCCAGCCCGAAAGAGAACGTCGAGTTAAGGGGCAACCTGCATAATCCGAATCACACCATCCAGAGATAGTAAGAGAAATGTCGGAACGTAACAAAATTCCTTGGCCCGGCCTCCCCTTAAGATAACGAACAACCCGAAGAGCGGCATCCATATGCTATTTGCGTGGTTTGTGCAAAAACTGAGACAGTATAAAACAACATAGGAAAGATCTGGACGGGTGAGTGCAAGATAAACCAATTGCCCCACAAGACGGCGATATTGCTCTGCATCCTCGAGAAAATCGCCAGAAGCAAGAGCAAGCTGGTGATGTTGCTCAATGGGAGTAATCGCGGGTTTAGCACCCAAAAGACCGGACTCGGAAATAATATCAAGAGCATATTTTCGTTGGCATAAATAAATCCCTTCAGAGCTACGAGCAACCTCTATCCCCAGAAAATATTTCAGACGACCCAAATCTTTCATATGGAAACGAGTCCCAAGATAGTCTTTAAATAATTTAATGGCCGCTGAACTATTCCCGGCAATAACGAGATCATCCACGTAAACCAAAACGTGTAGACATACCTCTTTTCTAGAATAACTGAAAAGGGAGTAATCGGAATAAGATTGAATAAAACCATAGTCACGCAAGGCGGTTCCCAATTTTGCAAACCAACAACGCGGCGCCTGACGAAGTCCATATAAAGACTTCCGTAGACGACACACCTTACCCTCTTTTCCTCGACTGAAACCAGGTGGTAACTTCATGTAAACCTCTTCGGATAAATCACCGTGCAAAAATGCATTATGCACATCCATTTGATGAAGCTCCCAATTTTTGATAGCAGAAACCGCGAGCAAAGTTCGAACAGTCACCATATTAACAACGGGTGCAAAAGTCTCACCATAATCAATGCCTTCAACCTGATGATTCCCAAAGATAACCAACCGAGCTTTATACCTCTCAATAATTCCATCGGATTTATATTTAATTTTGTAAACCCACCGGAAACCGAGAGCTTTCTTGCCATGTGGAAGTTCGGTAAGTTCCCATGTCCCATTATTTTCTAGCGCTGTTATCTCGTCTTACATAGCTTGGCACCAATTAGGATCATTAATCGCAACTCGAAAATTGGGAGGTTCAACACCCGTAGTAATAGCTGCAAGAAAATGACTATGTCGAGGAGAAAATTTGTGACAATTAATGTAATTAGTAATAGCATAGGGAGTACCTGAGGATGTGGAGCTTGGTGAGTCGGGTTGTGCAGCAGTAGAGACAGTGGTGGTGTTGAGAACATAATCATTTAAATGCGGAGGCAGCCGCTTAGCCCGTTTTCCACGACCCAATTCAGGAGCAGGAGGAGTAACCGATCTCTTGGAACCCGTCTGATCATCTACACTCCCCCCGCCATCAGACCCCGTCGGATCAACCAAAACTCCATCAGATTCCGAGGTGTTACACTCCCCTGTACCCGAGTCAAGGCCAGCACTCTCCCCCGCGTGAGAATGGACAGAAGGGTTTTCCCCGGGAGAGGGTGTGAGCTCCTCGGGTATAAGTGGCTGAACCCGAGTGCTAACACCGTCAACATCGTCTTTATCACAATACGGGAAGCTATTCTCATAAAAATGAACATCTCGAGACACATAGACTTTACCCGTCTCGATTTCATAAACTTTCCAGCCTTTCTTGCCATGTGGGTAGCCAACAAAGACACACTTTTGACTCCTTTTGGCAAACTTATCACCACGAGTATTTTGGTTGTGTACGAAACATAAACAACCAAAAACGCGGAGATTATCATAAGAAGGAACGGAGCCAAATAAAAACTCAAAAGGCGTTTTATTGTTTAAAAGAATGGAGGGAGTCCGGTTTATTAAATGAGCAGCTATCAACACACATTCACCCCAAAAAAAAGTCGGAAGGTTACCTTGAAACATTAGAGCACGAGCCACATTTAAAATATGGCGATGCTTACGCTCGACGCGCCCATTTTGTTGTGGAGTACCGACGCAAGACTGCTGAAAAATTATACCATGTTTAAAGAAATGGCTGGCCATAGGTTCAAACTCAGTACCATTATCCGACTGAACAATTTTGACTCGGCGTGAAAATTGGTTTTCAACCATGGCTAAAAAACTCATGAACATTTCCGTTACTTCCGTCTTATCAAGTAACAATACACCCATACTGCCCGAGAACAATCATCGACAATGGTAAGAAAATACTTGGCACCACAAGAAGAACGAGTACGATAAGGACCCCACAAATCACAATGGATTAAATCGAAAATTGCAGAAGCCTTGTTATTATTCAAATGAAAACTAGTCCGACTATGTTTCGCAAAATGACAAATCTCACAATTATGCTCAAAGGTAGCTTTTAAATTACTAATAGGAGGAAGTAACTTGACAATTTTATTTGACGGATGTCCAAGCCGTCGATGCCATAAATCGAAAATATTCGCAGTGCTTACCCGATTCACCACCGTCCCTGCCACCGCACGCAAGAAGTAGAGCCCATCCCTTAACTCACCGGCTCCAATCCTCGTCTTCATGGAAGGGTCCTGAATTATACAAGAATTATTAGTAAAATGAAGAGAATAATTAGTGGCAGCAACCAACTGGGAGACGGAAATAAGATTACAAGTGAGACTAGGAACAAAAAGAACATCTCGAATAACCAAAGTAGCAGTCAAGTGAACTGTGCCAGCCATATTGGCCGTAACCGAGAGCCCATTAGAGAGACTAACCGCTCGCGGCGAGATGTTGTACGAATCAGTCAGCCACCTTACATCACCAGTGACATGGTGTGACGCACCGGTGTCAATTATCCAATCGGAGGACATACCATTAAGTCGGTCATGAGAAGTAGAGGAATTGGCCTTGAAAATCAGCATATTAGCACGGCCAATCGATTTTGGGTTCGGAAGCGGAAGCGGAATCAACGTCCTTTGTCATTCACGGTGAAGAATAAGTTATGCTAAATAGGTTGCCTCCATACGGGAAACAAAGGAAGCTAAAGACAAGATTTTGTTATGTGAGGAGATAAGAATTGATATGAGCTCCAATTTGGAGTTACTGTACAGGGAAATATGGCCATTGATTGAAGAAGACAGAGGACGCAGACATTATTTTTTGTATTTTTTTTTTTTTTTTAAAACACTGATACCATGATAATAAACGTAACAAACTAACAATGATAATCACAATCAACAAGTGTTTTTGGTTGAATGAATTGTATCCTTCCATTAGTGAAATACTTGGTATTTATACAAGATAGGGATAAGAGGATTCAAGGGGCATTTGGTACGGGAAAGGGTAAGAGAATGAAATCAAGAAAGGGTAAGAGAGGGAAATGAATGGGATCACCCATATTATACTTGGGTGTTTGGTTGACAATTAGAGGAAAAGGGAATTAAAAGCCAACATCCACCACCTCCACCACCATTACCCATCACCATTACCCACCACCCGCCACCATTATCTACACCGACACCACCATAAGTAGCGGCGCCGACGATCTTCCTCACGGTACCCCACGGCGAACCTAATCACCGCGCCTCACACCCTCAACAAACACCACAATCCCGACCCCAAACACCTTATTCATTCTAAAAAATCCACCACAACCCTTTGAAAACCCCTCCCCCACCCCTTAAAACACCAGATCTTGTGTGGCCGGCGTCGGGTGGTTGCAGTGGTGTGGCCGAGGAAGGTGTTGGTGGTGGTTGGTGGGGTGGGAGAGTTACTGAAGGTGTTGGTGTGGTGTTTAGTGGTTGAGGATATGGGGTAGCGTGGACAGGCGACGTCGCTGGTGGTGGTTGTGTCGGCGTCCCTGGTGGTGGTTGCGTCGGTGTGGTGGGTGTAGGGTGTAGGTGGCAGTGGTTGGCGGTGTGAGACACTACAAGAAAACTTGAAACAGGCGACCGAAATTTGGCGACTGAAAGAAGTAGTCGCCAAATTGGCGACTGAAATTAGTCGCCAATATGGCGACTGACTTTTTCCAAAAAGGAATCAAACGTGGCGACCGAAAATTTGGATTTGGCGACTGAATTGACAATCAGTCGCTAAAATTTTTAGTACAAACCAGGCTGTCATTTTAAAAAGGGAATCTACGTGGCGACTGACTTTTTGAATTTAGCGACTGAAATTAGGGTAGTCGCCAAATTTGGCGACTGATTTTCAGTCGCCAAATTCAAAAAGTCAGTCGCCAAATTTTTTATTACTTTCAGCCCCTCTCTCCTACTTTACTCTTTGCGAAACAAAAAAAAAGGGGGACGAGCGAGCGATTTGGCGAACGACGACACCAACCAACAACACCACACAACCACCCTTCCACCGCCATTTCCACCGCCACATCCACCCTCTTTAATTAGGTTAGTTGTTTTTGTTTAATTTCAGTTTATTTAGTTTAATTTGTTAGATTAATTTATAGTTAGTTTGATTAATTTGTTGTTAGTTGGTTAGATTTATTTGTAGTTAGTATGTTTGATTAATTTGTAGTTAGATTTAGTTTAATTTGTAGTTAGATTTAGTTTAATTTGTGTTTGAATTAAAAGGGAATGATTAAGGGGGTTTTTATCTAGGTTTAGGGTTATGGGTGGGGGTGGTTCGGTGGGTGGCGGTCGGCCGGCGGTCGGTCGTGGTGGGCTTGGTTGGGGTGGGTCGTGGGGTGGTGTTTGGTGTTGGTAGCTAAGTGAAACCGTCTCATTATCATTAGTATTAAGCAAGTGAAACCGTCTTAATTAATATTATTATTATTATTATTACTAAGTTAAGTGAAACCGTCGTATTATTATTAATATTAAGCTAAGTGAAACCGTCTTTTGCATTAATGGAATTAGCTAAGTGGAACCGTCTTTTGGATTAAGAGAAATTAGCTATTAGCTAAGTAGAACCTTCTTTAGGACTTGATTTTGATAAATTTAGTTTGATAATTCATGTTATTGATGAATTGAGGTAGAATAACCTTGTTATTTTTGTTTTTCTTTTCTCTTTTCGGGGGGTTGTCACGCTGTTGCTAGGCACCACCGCACGCGGTAGCTGTTGCTTCTTGTTTTCTTTTCATTTTTGCTTTTACTTGATTAGGTAACCTCCTCTTACCAGTTACCTTTTAAATTTACTAATTTTAGTTCAAATTATGTTACGGACTTTAGGATAGAAGCCTTTATTATGTGGTTGAATTGGGCTATTGATTGACTTAATTAATTTAGTACTTGATTGTGTTGTTGTTTGATTTGATGTTGACTTAGTACCCGTTCAAGAATTACTCATTAGGAGTAATTCTTGAATAGTCCCCATTTCGGGATTTGTCTTTGTACGTTTCAAGTCATTTAGGTAGTAAACACGTACTTGTGATTTATTAATGAGGAATGAGTTTGGTGGCGATCCCTTTAATGTTCTCCGAATACATGTATATGTGTATTTGGAGAATGAAGGGAATTTTGCCGAATTTTTTCCTCATTAATAAATTACAAGTGTGTTTGCTAGTGACTTGAAACGTACATTGACGGGTTTAGGTTGGAGTGATAAGGACCCCATACGAAGATGGATTACTTATTGACAATATTTATATATTGTTTTCATATGTTTATTGTATAATGTGGAGTATAATGTTTAAATTTTGTATGTAATATTATTGTTATTTTTTAAAAATGTTTAAATTACTTTGGGGTCTTCTTTAGATTAAAATGAAGAGATTGGAACGTTCATGGATGTATGACGGAAGATTAGACCATTCCAATAAGAAAAGACGTCCTACTGCTAGATTTATAAAGGGTGTTAGCGAGTTTATTGAATTTGCTAAACAACAAGATGAATATGACTTGGTAGATAAAAAACTTAGGTGCCCTTGTGCCAAATGCAAAAACCTGAAATACCAGCTTGACATTGTAGTAGAAGAACATCTCATTATAAACGGGTTTAAACCAAATTATTACAATTGGATTTCACATGGAGAAGCATATTCTCCAATTCATGAACAAACTCACACCCAACAAATACAAAATGATGAGAACCCATATAGAGAGATGGTTGTTGATGCTATGGATTCCACTATTTTTAATAATTATGACCATACAACTATTTCTGAAGAACAACCGCCACACCCACAAGCAAAAGCCTTTCTTGACATGTTAAAAGCCTCAGAAAAACCCTTGTATGAAGGAAGCAGAATGACATTGTTACAAGCCGCTTCTAGGCTAATTACCTTGAAATGTGAGTTCAATATGCCATTTGTTGCTGTTGATGGCATTGCCTCGTTACTTGAGGAATCTTTCCCCGATGATAATATCATGACACGAAGTTTCTATACTACCAAAAAAGTAGTTAAAGGTCTTCAGTTACCGCATGAAAAGATTGATGCATGTCCTGAAGGATGTATGCTATTTTGGAAAGATGATGCTTTGCTTGACAAATGTAAAGATTGTGGGGCGGATAGATATGAGACAAGTGAAGGAGATACAGTTTTGGTGTTGAAAAAAGGCAACGGTAGTAAGAGGGCCAAAAAGAGTAAGAAACCAATAGCATGTAACCAATTGTTTTACTTTCCTCTTGCACCAAGACTTCAAAGAATCTATGCCACCAAAAACATTGCCGAACAAATGAGATGGCACAAAGAAAACACACGTGCTCCGGGGAAGATGAGTCATCCTAGTGATGGGGAAGAATGGAAACGATTTGATCAGATGTATCCTGATTTTGCCAAGGAACCCCGCAATATACAACTTGGCTTGTGTACGGATGGATTTGATCCTTTCGGTAATTTTGGGAGGAAGTATTCTTGTTGGCCCGTTATGGTCACACCATACAATTTACCACCTTGGTTATGTATGAAAAGACCATTTATCTTCTTGTCACTTATTGTTCTCGGACCAAAAAGCCCGAAACGTAATTTGGATGTTTATTTACAACCATTGGTGGAGGAGTTGAAATATTTGTGGGAAGTTGGGGTGGAAACTTATGATGTGTCTAAAAAACAAAATTTTCAACTTAAAGCTTCCCTTTTGTGGACAATAAATGAATTTCCCGCCTATGGTATGCTATATGGGTGGTCTACACAAGGACAAAAAGCATGTCCTTGTTGCATGGAGGAAAGTAAAGCATTTTGGCTTTCCAATAGCAAGAAAATAAGCTGGTTTGATTGTCATAGATGCTTCTTACGAGAGGGAAATCCACATAGGAAGAACAAGAAAGCTTTCACAAAAGGTAAAGAGGTGCTTGATGCCCCTCCGAAACGAGTGCTTGGGATGAGATATGGAAGACGGTATGTGATTTACCATCCCCTATTGATGGTACCGAGGAAGAATTTAAAGAATTGAAAAAGCAGAAAAACGGTTGGTTTAAAAGAAGCACTCTTTGGGACCTTCCTTATTGGAAGACAATGTTGATAAGACATAATTTGGATGTAATGCACATAGAAAAGAATTTCTTTGAGCAACTAATTGACATGATCATGGATGTAGAAGGTGAAAAATGTGATAGCATTGCTTCTAGAAAAGATTTGCAGAAATTTTGTCATCGTCCCAAATTACACATTCGCGGCGACGGGTCTAAGCCAACATCCATTTTCACTCTCGACAAAGCTAAGAGAAAAGTATTGTGTGAGTGGTTACAAAATTTGAAGTTTCCTGATGGGTATGCATCAGATTTTAGTCGATGTGTTGATATTAAGAAGCTGAAGTTGCAAGGCTTGAAAAGTCATGATTGTCATGTATTCATGGAGCGATTATTACCCGTTGCTTTGAAACACCTCGTGCCGACAAACGTTTGGAATGCAGTTGTTGAGATTAGTCAATTCTTCCGAGATTTATGTGCCTCTTCAATATGTGTTGATGACATGATTCGTCTAGAAGAGCAAATACCACAGATATTGTGTAAGCTTGAAATGATCTTTCCTCCTGCATTTTTTAACTCTATGGAGCATCTACCGGTTCATTTGCCATATGAAGCCAAAGTTGGGGGACCCGTCCAATATAGGTGGATGTATCCATTTGAAAGGTAATTAAGATAATCTAGCTACTTTTAAATTAAAATTAATAAAATTCATCATTAACTTTTATAGGTTTCTTAATCATTTGAAGAAAAAAATTGGTAATAAAGCTAGGGTGGAAGGTTCTATATGCAATGCTTATTTAACGGAAGAGATTGCAAACTTTTGTTCTCTTTACTTTGAAAAACATATAGAAACCAAAGCAAAAAACTTGAATGTTGAGAAACCGGATGAAGTAGACGGAAGTTTACCCGAATTTTTTCAAACTCAAGATGATGAAGGGTGTTCATCAAAGGGGCAAACAAGATATTTGGATGATAAGGAGTATAATCGTGCCCACCTTTACGTGCTATCTAATTGTGACCTCTTGGAGCCATACGAAACACAGTTTGTTAATGATTTCATTCAGAGGAATCCTAATATAAGTAAGGATGATGTTTGGGACAAACATGAGGACCAATTTCCATCATGGTTTCAGAAACATGTAATTGAGTTGAATATTCAAGATGATTTGATAAGAAGTTTGGCTTTTGGTCCTTCAAAAATGGTAAGAACGTGGAATCGATACTCGGTTAATGGGTTTAATTTTCAAACATTCAACCACGGTAAAGGTAAGGCTAGGTGCAATTGGGGGTTACTATTTCTTCTCTTGATGACAACGAATACTATGGTATAGTTGAAGATATCTTTGAAATTAGTTATAGTGGACGTGACCGAGCTTATAAAACTGTCTTATTCAAGGTTGACTGGAAGGATAATTCTGTATTTGGAATGAGAGTACATGAACAATACAAGCTTGTAGAAGTGAATCGTACTAGAACATACTCTAAGTATGATCCATTTATACTTGCACATCAGACTCATCAAGTGTATTTTGCTACTTATCCAAGCACAACAAATGATAGAAATCAAAATGCGTGGTTTGCAATCTTTAAGACAAAGGCACGGTCACAAGTTGATACAACTTTTTTCCAAGAAGAAAACGTTTCAAATGAAACGCTTTTGTCTCCACCCGATGAAATCAACTATGAGCATGAGAATAAAGATGGTGAAGACATGGAAGAGGAAGAATATTATGATGTGGAAGAGAGACTCACGGGGAGGATGAAGCGGAGGAGGAGGAGGAGGAGAGAAGGGAAGAAGAGGAGGAGAGGAGGGGGGAAGATGAGGTGAGGAGGAGAAGGGAGGAGGAGAAAAGGAGGAAGGACGAGGGGTTTGGAGATGAAGATTATTATGATGATGATGATGACGATGATGAGGATGAGGAAGAGGATGAGGATGATGATTAAATTGGTATAATTTTGTATTCCTCAAGAGTAAATTATTAAAATTTAGAAGTCTGTATAATTTTCATTTATCATTATTTGTGTTAATTTTTATTTGTATTTATGCTGAGATGGTGGAGAGGTCGAGGTAGGAAGCGTGGAGGCGGCTCGAGGAGGAGGACAAGAGTACGCGTCCGGAGCAGGAGGAGGAGTTTGTGCGGGAGGATCGATGCGGACGGACGGTGACGGTGAGGAGACCGACGCTACCGACGAGCCAAAGACGGTGCCGATACGGTACACTTCGGATCATCGGATGATTCTTGAGCCGACGGGATTATGGTAAGTTTTATTCTTTATTAGTCTACTATTTTTATTTCTTTTTTTTTTTTTTTTTTAATTTTACATGTTCAAAATAAATGCAGGTTTATGGACGATTGCGTGATACGAGGTGTCACGAAAAGCACGAAGACTAATTTCGTGGGTCCAATTCCTACATCGTGGACACAAGCTTCTCATGCACAAAGAGAGGCGTGGTTCAATAACTTTCGGGTATATATTTTCCGTAATTCTTTGTTTTAGAAACCAAATAATTAATTTTGATAAATTTTTAAGAACCAAGGTTATACTTTTATTTTATACTAATATAAAATTTTGTCGCTTTTTTTTGTAGTTATCATTTGCTTGGTCACCGTCTCAAGAACAGAATGTCCGTATCAGGTACAATGACGTCGGTACTCGACGATATCGGGACGTGATTTGGAAGGTAGTTAGGCGCCCAAAGGAATCAGACCACATGAAAGGTATTTAATTAACTTGTTTTGTTATTTGTATTAATTAGCTTATACTCTCTTATATTATAAATAATATCAGTAACTTATTAGTTATGATTTCATATGTGTAATTGCAGGTGACAAGTATGAAGGCTTAATAAAGCATACCAAAAGTGAAGCTTTTCAGAAGAAGTCTAAGCAAGCATCCCTCAACAAAAGAGGAGGAAAGGAAGACGCCGTGAACGAGCCTACTCATTACGCGGGTTCACGATCGTTCTGGAATCGTATGTTGGGTGTAAGTACTTTGTCTATTATTTTACACTTTTTTTTTTGTTTTCAATGCAACATGTTTATTTTATGTTAGATTTTTTGTTGATTTTATAACATGTATGTTTTTTTTTCATTCAGAGAGGAAAGAAGAAGTCACAGCCGATTGCGACGGTACCGGAACTGTTTCTGGACACGCATTCCAGAGTTGACCACAAAGGGGTTAGAACTTGGACTAAGCCAAAAGACAAGCAATTATATGTAAGTTTTCCGTAACACTTAATTTTTGTTAATTTATTCTCTTTTAAAATGTCGTATATAAGGTGGTTACCATATTAACTTACTACCATTTGTTTAATATTGTAGGAAGCATTTGAACGAGAAAAAGCCGTCAATCCAGAAAGACCGGACAATGACATATGGTATAAGTTGGTGGAAGGCTTCAAGAAAGGGCACGTGTATGGTACCGGAAGTTCAACATCGACTTTCTATGAGAAAACGCGTAGAAGATCGACTTCAACAATTCCCAGCAACACGTATCAACCGGGAATTATTAGTCAACTTCAAAGTCAAATAAGAGAGCGTGATGAACGTGATGCCAAACGTGATGAAGAACTTGCCAAACGTGATGAAGAATTCCGCCAAATGAAGGAAAGAATGGAAATGTTTGAGACTTGGTGGCAAGGTTGTAACCCCGGACCTAGACCCAACTACGATCCAAATGATCCGCATGGTCCACATGGGGGGAGTGGAGCCGGTGTTGGCTTCCAAGTAAGATGATTTTAGCACGTAAGCTTGTAAAACTTGAACTTTCGACTTGAACATTAGAATAGCTTAGCTTGTAAAACTTTCATTTTCAATATATGAAATGAAGTTTGAGAAAATGGGAGGTGTTGGGTTGAAATGTATGGTGTTCTGTGTGTTGAAATTTGGGATGTATGGTGTTGTGGAACATCGGTTTGTATGCAGGTTGTAAATATTTGGCTAGCAATGAAAACGAAAAAAACCACCAAAACATACAGTGGCTTTGGCGACTGAATTGAGATTTGGCGACTGAAATTCAGTCGCCAATTTGGCGACTGATTTAATGTAGTCGCCAATTTGGCGACTGAATTGCAGTCGCCAAATCCCAAATCAGTCGCTAAATAACCTCAGCCAAACTGGCTACGTCACCCAAAAAAGGCGACTGAATTGGCATTTGGCGACTGCTATTCAGTCGCCAATTTGGCGACTACCTTGAATCAGTCGCCAATTTGGCGACTACCCTATCAGTCGCCATTTTTGGCATTTGGCGACTGACTTTTCAGTCGCCAAATTTGGCGACCGACTTTAGTCGCCAAAGCTAGAAAAGGCGACTAAGCTTCGCGACTGACATTTGGCGACTGATTTCAGTCGCCAAATTTATTTTGGCGACTGATTTCAGTCGCCAAAATCAGTCGTCTGTTTTAATTCTTTTTGTAGTGAGAGGGTGTGGTGGGTGTTGGTGGAGTGGTGGAAATAGGGAGTAGAAGGAAGAAGGGATTATGGGGTTATGGGCTTACCCAAGGGGGGAGGGGTAAGGATGAGAATGGTTTGGGGGGTAAGGGGGGGTATGGGTTACCCTTTCTTTGTGTCAAACAAACAACAACAAAAGGAATCAACCATTTTTATTCTCTTTCTCTTTCCCTTTCCTTATTCCCCTCAACCAAACGCCCCCTCAATGTACTGGCCTTGGGACTACAATAAGTTTGCCTTGGGATTACGATAAGTCGGCCTCGGGTCAATGCTAATACACGGTCTAATAAATAAGATATCTGTTTTCGTTTTTGTGCCAAAGTTTTAAGGGTAGGTTTGTAATTTTATATCTATTTAATTAAAATAAACTTTATCTATATCATTTTACACCGCCTTATTTACACTAAATTATCTACATCAGTAATTACATTTCCTCATCATTGTATTGTAAATTTCATCTACCGATTCGTTCTTCATTTACAAGCCAACAAAAAAGTATAATATGATTCACTGACGAAAAAGACACTAAAATTAATTACGGAATTTTGATACGAACTACGAAGTTTGTTACAAATGGTTCTCCTTGGAAGATGGTAGAGTTACACCAGGTGTATGAGGCCCTCATACACCACCAATAATGACGCGCCACTTGTCCAATTTAAAGAATCTTATTTAATCTAATTAATCCCTTGATTCCTTCATTAATTGCCCCCCTAATTAATGTTCTCGGTTTTGCCACATATTTTATTAATTAAAAAAACCTTCTCTCCTAATTTATATTTAAGTCTTATTTATTACTAATACCTTTTATTATTTTTAGTATTTATGTATACAGTATATACCTTTAATATTTCGTATATTTATGTATACCTCTAATATACGTACACAGTCCTGTATACGCTACGGTTAATTGATACGTATTGTATCAATTTCATTATACGGTATGATTATTCCTTATATGTATGTTTATGTATTTACGTTAATTTTTTTTTTAATTTTTTTTTTCAATTAATATTTTTTCATATAATAACTTTTCTTTTGTATTATATTATTTTAAATTATACCTAAATTTCGTTGTAATTTATTTTTTTGCGTAATTTTTTGTTTTATACACACTGTTTTTAATATTTAATTTCTTTAAATTAATTTTTTTTAAAAAAAATTTAAAATTAAATTTATTTTATGATTAATTTTCATTGTACTTTTTTTTTTGCTTATGTGGGTATGAGTAAGTTATGTCTTTTTTTATACACATTATTTTAAAATTTTAATTAAATTGATAAATATTTTATTTGCTAATATCCATGACCGGAAGTTAAAAAGACCTTATATATATATATATATATATATATATATATATATATAGGACTGGACATATGACAGTATAAGTTAGTGGGTGCAGTGGTTTCCTTACTTAGTTCATGCTTTCCTTACTAAGTGTCTCGTGTTCGAATCCTCTTGTGGGTTTTTCTTTTTGTTTTTGGCATAATTTTGCACAAGTTAACCGTATGCTATTCTAATACTTGAAGACATATACTCAATACTGTGAAAATGAATTAAGGAAAATAGTCATTGATTTTGAATTTTTGATTGATCATACATTATTTGTTTAAAGAAGTCAAATGATATACAAAAAAAAAAATCATACTTCCTATTTACAACCTATGACTATAATTTGTATATTGAGAATATTGAGAATTTGAATATTGTGACCTAAATTGCGATTGGGAGAACGTCGGAGTATTTTGTGACGGTGTAAAACGTGGAGTATTTTGTGTACCACTAAAGCCACTCATAAAGGATGAAGCATCATCGTTTGGAACATGTCGGGTTGGGTTCGTATTTGGGGGGAGCGTAGTGGTTGTCGGATCCTCATCATTTGTCTTTCTCCTTCTCTTTGTCTGTTTGACAATACGTCTTCTGCCATTCCCTCGCTTGTCGGGGGGGTCTCTAATGTCACCTTCTTGTTGAGGTGTGTTTATGATAGTCTCCCTAGGTCGTAGTCTCCTACGACCCCACATTTTTGAGGAAACTCCACCTGCCGCAAATGAATCTATAGATCGTATCCCAAAGATGAGCCTCTAACTCTTTGATTAGTTCATCGGTTCTGCTATTATAAATGGCAGAAGACCCTTCATTTTGCATACCCAACCTCTTAATGTAATCATTTTTTACCGTTATCTCAAGAGACCTTTTAACACGTTATGACTCATCCGGGTTGTAGTACCCAACCCGAATATTTTCGTATCCTCTAACCAAATCCTTGCGCCAACGTTCGATTATGTATTTGTCTGGGATAGCTTTTACGTCCAACACATCAAGACACTTCATGATATGGCGACATAAGATCCCTCTAAATTCAAACATCTTACAACCACATTTATACTCACCAGTGATTGTGTCAATACTCACTTCAAAACTTCTTCGATCTTTCTTCCAAAATGCTTCTGTCACTTTTGATGTGGCCCTAAACCTCTTGATGAAACCCAAACTATTTGGAAGAGTTTCGACATTGGTGCTTATACAACCATATACCTCTGTTTTCACCTCTCCGAATTTACTGTTTGTGTAGACCTTACTAAAGATATCCTCGAATAATATCATGGGATCCCATTTAAGTGGGCTCTTAATGTTTTTGGCGTTATTGACTTTCTCGTCCTCCACCTTTTTCTCTATGGCATCCTCGTACTGCTCCATGAATTGCATCAGGCCGGTTTCTATGCTCATGTACGTTTTAATAAATCTGTTTGTTTGTTCACTCCTCTGAGTAGAAGACATACCCGCACAGAAAGTGTCTTTCCAAAAAACAGGCATCCACCGCTGTCTCATATCCCATGCACCCCTCAACCATTTGTTACGTCGCAAGTTGTATTTTTCCATGAAATCGTCCCACATATCTTGCAGTTCCTCCTCGGTGATACTCTCGTGTACAAGCGTACGCAAATCTCTGTCAATCTGAGGAAATTGTGGGTGGTCTTTTAGATTCTTATCCGCGTTTTGAAGAATATGCCAAAGGCATAATCTATGTTTAGTCTCCGGGAACACTTTCTTGATTGCCCCTTCCATTGCTTTACATTGATCAGTTAGTAAGACGGTTGGAGCTCTACCCATACATTCTATCCACTTCTCAAACACCCACTCGAATGACTCTGTGTCTTCGTATGAAATTAAAGCCGCTGCATATAATATTGTACTTCCATGATGATTAACTCCAACGAAAGGACAGAAAGGCATCTGGTACCTGTTGCTTAGGAATGTACTATCGAACGACGATGGGTCACCAAAAGCCTTGTACATGGCACGACATCGTGCATCAGACCAGAAAATGTTCAACAGCTTATTATCCGCGTCCCTTTCAACAGCGTAGTAAAAATATGGATTCTGCTCTTTTAAGCCCTCAAAATAATTTAAGACCTCTTTAGCGTCACCACGGAACCTACTTTTGCGACGTTCATTTGTTGATGAAGTTTCTCGCGTCCTGCCCATTGAAATGTAGATTATGAATCCCTCCAACCTCCCTAACTAATGTGTTGAAGTTAGGGTAATTGGTATGCCGGCTCGTGTTCAACACCAACCTGGCCTTGAAATATTCGCTTATGTGCCTATAATTGACTACATGCCGGCTAACCTCAGGATTCAAATCGTGATTATGTACCAAATCACAAGTACAGATTACAAATTTCCCACTGTCGTGATTTAATTTCCCAAATACATACATTTTACATGGTGTTACACACGAGCTTTTCTTCGTCGTATTGCCCTCTGAACACATAAACCTAATCTTGTTCATCATGTGGAATCGTGGTTCTTTATCCCCAACTCCGTTTCGACGTACCCCCTGCTCCTTGAAGGGAGCCAAAAGTTGGCTACTACGAACATGAAGTTCAAACCCCGTCTTATAAGCGTAAGTATAACGTAAAAAGAACTGTTCACCGATTCAAATTCCGCACCAATCGTAGGCTCAATAGCTGGTTGATTGTCTTCATTGCCTTCGAACATGTCTTGCATGCCGTAACAATTCAGTGGCATTTTGTTTCATTCTCGTCAATGACTTCGTTTTCTCCCTCCTCCTCGATATACAAAGCATTTAAATCAAAACTATTCGACATTTTTAAATGATGAAGGTTGTTTTGAGAAGATGAAGGTGATGGAGTTGATGAACTTAGAGTTTCTTTGTGTTGAACTACTTTGACTGTGGAAGTTGAAAGGTTAATCTCAATTTACTTTTAATTATTTTTATTTTTTTCTCATATTTTATTTTTAATTATTTTTAATTTTAAAAATAAAACCTACTATTTACGGTGGGTGGAAGTTGGAAGGTTTTCTCCCTAATTTTCTTTTAATTATTTTTAATTTCTTACTCATATTTTATTTTTAATTATTTATAATTTTAAAAATAAAACCTAATATTTACGGTGGAAGTTGGAAGGTTTTCTTCCTCATTTTCTTTTAATTAGTTTGATGAAAAATTCCCGCCTAATTCTCCCGCCAACCTAATCCTACCATTATCCACACTCCCTATAAATCCCTATGATTTAGTCATATAGGACTTTTTTTTTTCAACTACAAAATCTTGCAAATATTAAGATTATGGGTGTCTTGCCGTCACCATATTGCGATCCCTCATTTGTAACAACCCTAGAAAGCTATGACAAGTTGCTCAGTAGAAATCCGAATTTCTTAATTGGGGAGGAGTTCATGGAAAGGGTGATGATCAATCGTCAGAAATTTATTGATCTTGCAGGCGCTAGGTTGGGTTTTTTACCTAGTTGTGACACTTACCCAGTCGTTCCTAGGCCAAGAAGGCCTCTTACAAGGAAAATGACATCTAAATTGTCTCTCGGCCGTATCCAACTTACTTGAAGCGCAATTGTCGTACTTGACATTCAAGCTATTCTTGATTATTATGAGATTGATGATCGCGACGTAGAAGGTGAATGGAGGAACTATTGGGAGATGGAGAGGGATTATATCATTAGAACTGGCGTAATTCCAAGTCACCTATGGTGCTTTCTTGTGTAAAATGTGTAATTGAATCAAATATTATTCAAGAATAATTGTTATGGTTACTAGCGTTTGTTTTAGTTAATTTAAATTCAATTTATCGTACTTGAACAATTTAGATTAAATATATCTTACATAAATGTAACGGGATAATTTACGTAAGATAAAAAAATCGATAATTCCTATTTACGTAAAATAAAAAAATCGATAATTTCTATTTACATAAAATAAAAAAATCGATTAAAGAATTTTAAAGGACACAATTTCATTGTATTGGAATATTGAAGGACAAAATGTCATTTCCTAAACATATTTATTTCAAAAATTCTCCCAACTCCTTCAACAAAATTTATTAATTTTAATTTATTAAGTAAAATAAAATCCGTGGCAGTTGAAAGGCCACATGTTGTTTCATTATCTCATCTATAAATACACTTTCACTAAATGCAAACCCTAGTTTCTCAACCAACAATTTACCATTCTTCATTTCTGTTTTCCTCTTCTCCTTCTCTTAAAACCCTAAGCTCAACAACCCTAAATCTTTAAACACCAAACTTCTTCTTTCATATAATGGATAAGAACATTCGCCTAACATTGATACACATGGAGAGGAACAAATACTATATCCGCCGCTTAGACGATTTAGAGACGAAGATCCACGACTACCTTGATAAGATTCGGGAGATGGGTATTAGCCATGACGTCTTGTCGGAGATGGAGCAGATGAGGTTGCATGCAGATTATGAATCTGCTATACAAGACCTCCAAAAAATAAAGGAGAATAGGAGCATTCTCATGGAAGAGAATGACTCCCTTGAAAAAGTTATTGCTAAATTTTTTTCAAATTAATTTAGTATGTATGTATGTATGTTTGGATGTTGTACCCAAATCCACATTTTTTCCTCCTATTTGGGTATTCATCTCGGTTTGTTAGTTTTTTAATTTGTAAAATATTTACATTATTATATAAAATGTGGACTTCTAGTATTTTCCATTTATGTACTTTATTCAATTCCATCTCTTTTACTTGTTTAGTTGAACAGTTAAAATTGATTTGACAAAACACAACACAAAAAGAATAATGAACTGAACAATTGGGAGATTTGACATAATACCAACCAAAAAGAGTAATAAAAAATGAACAATTCAAATTTGATTTGACATAACACAACTTGAAATGACTATTGTAATTTGAAATGACTATTGTTGTTGCGTGTGTAAGAAAACCCGGCGGCATGCATAAAGTCTTCAATTCTGAGAAACGATTTGACTTCCAAATCAAATCAAGTCACAACTTTTAATAAAAAAAAAAAAAAAAAAGGATTTTAAAACCCTAACTACTACCTTTTCCCATTATAAAAGGCAAAACACATTCATCTCAAAATTATCTTTCAGTACACAAACCCTAATCTTTTTTTATCCATACTCCTCCATTATCAATCAAGGTATTTGTTCTTTTATCTTCAATTATTGTTTGGGTTTTTTGTTTTTGTCAGAATTGATTTTATTGATTAAATCCCAAACCCAAATCGATTTTTTTAACTATCTATTTAACTGATTGTGCGGTTGTTGCTTCTTAATTTAATTTAATTGTTTCAGATGGATAGACAGTTTGTTGCTTTCTTATTTCAATACACAATGGATCGCAGAAACGTTCTCACTCGGCTGCGAGAGATTGACGTTCAGTTGGAAACCCTAATCACCAGAGCGTCTCATGTACGAGACATGGCAATAACAAGAGGGATGCATGACGTACAAGCAAATATGGATAATATGATAAGCATATTAAGGGCAAATCGCGAACCAGCGCTAATAGAAATTAGCAAAATTGAAAGGGAGATTGTTCAACTTGAATCTCTTGGATTTTAATTAATTTTAGTTAATATTTCGTATTTTGTAAGGATTATTGTAAGTATGGTTTGTATTATATTTTATGAATCTATGAAGATCCTTTTTATTTACCCAGATGCAAGTGTCTTTAGTTGCAAAATTAACAATGAAATTTATACTAAAAAAACAAATAGTAGAGAATTAAACGACAAAATGTAAGAACGAAAATAGATTATTATTATTAAGATAAACTTAAAAAAAGTACAATATTAAGCCTAATCCTTATTAAGTAAGGATCGTAAAATCTTAATATCATCTTCAAATTCTTCCCTAAGTTTGCAACATTTTTCATAAGTACCCAACACGGATTTGATGAAACCATCCGTTTCCTTCTCCATTTCCTTTATGCCATTTGCATAACAATCGTTGCGAATTTTAATCGCCCCGACCACCATCTTCATCGCCCTCAACTCCTGTTCACGGAGACAGGAAACTTGTTCTTCCAAAAAACTCATAGATTCAATCATAAGATCGTTAAGGCCTGCAATTTCGATTTGCCATTTCAAAAAATCGAGTTTTTAGAGAGAAAATAAAGAGAGATAAAGTGAATGAGTAAGATAAGGTTAGGGAGAAAGGTGATTCTTCTTTTAACTCCCCTCGTATTTGTAACAAGGATGGTGACCTTTGGTGAACCATAACATGAATAAATTAAATTAAATTAAACTAAATAAAATTAAATTAATAAAATGTGGTGGTTCATTAATAAATGCAATGAAAATTAAAGAAACACATCGGAATACTAAAAGACAAAATTTTCTAAGATTATAATTACAATATTAAGGAAAATAAAGATTACAATATTAAGGAAAACTAAATTAATAAAAACTAAAACTAAAACTAAATTAAAGGTTACAATATTAAGGAAAAAAAATAAAACTAATTTCTAAGATAAAGAAGGCAAAATAGCCTCTAAGGCCCCGATCTCCCTCTCCAAGTCCTTCCTGAAATCGTATGTCCTCTGATAGTCACGTAAGAAGGATTGTATGAGGGACTCGAGTGATTTGTCGAAATCTTTGATACCTCTTTCATGCCAACGGTTGCGGCGTTCCATAAGGGATTTCATCCTCGAAACATGCTCCAACTCCGTCACACGAAGCTCATCCACCAAAGCTTGTTTACCTCTGATTGATCTATTAACAACATCAACGGCCGCGTTTTCCATCTTGACGTATACAAATATAAGGATTAAATTAGAATTAAGAATATTAAAGGTATTATTGAGAGAAGAGAGAGAGAGAAGTTGAACAAATAGAGAAAGAGATGAAAATAAGTACTATTGAGAGAAGTTAGAGAGAGACTTTGATTATGTTTTAGTTGATATGATAACAAAAAAAAAATGCTTATAAAGGTTGTAATATTTACCAATCCGTGGCTTTATTTGTGATTGGTCACTTATAGGATCAACGGCCACGATTTAATGCGGAATATCATCAAATATTTTAATTACAACTGAACGGTCACGATTAACTATTAAGTACCATCACTTTTTAAGTTGTTTTAACACTAGATTGTCCTTTTCCCGCCAAAATATTCGTACAATCCTATTGATCATACGTTGCAACGATTAGTCGATAGCAACGTACGATCTCATCTTAAGTCTTAGAAACTTGTTAAAATTAGTCCTACACTGTTGATCGGAATAATTAACTAATTATAGCAACATACGATTGATAACAACTTAACTTAGGTCTTACGTCCCGAGACATAGGTATCTACACCCGTATTGATCGTACATTGCTATGATTAGTGAATAGCAACATACGATTGATAACAACTTAACTTAGGTCTTACGTCCCGAGACATAGGTATCTACACCCGTATTGATCGTACATTGCTATGATTAGTCAATAGCAACATACGATCTATAACATTTTAAACATAGGCATCTAAACCCGTATTGATCGTACATTGATATAATTAGTCAATAGCAATGTACGATGTATAACATCTTAAACCACAAGACATAGGTATCTAAACTCGTATTGATTGTATATTGCTATGATTAGTCAATAACAACGTTCGATCGATAACATCTTCAACCATAATACATAGGACCATAATACATTGGGATCTAAACTCGTATTGATCGTATATTGCTATGATTACTCAATAGCAATGCACGATCGATAACATCTTAAACCATAGGACATAGGTATCTTAATCAATTATCCCGTTCTAATCATATATAAACTCATATTGATCAAACGTTAAGTCTTAACCTTAGGTCTTAAATTTACGTCTTAACCTTACGTATTACACATACATCGTACATATGGCTAAAAACCCTAAAACCACAAATAAACCCTATAAACCCTATACACCCAAAACTCCTAAAAAACCTAGAAACCCTAAACCCCAAATAAACCCTAAACCCCAAATAAACCCTAAACCCCAAATAAACCCTAAAATTTTATTTTAACCAAACCATAATGGACTAAAATTTGGACTAAAAACTTATATTTTAATATAAATTTAACTGTTGTTTTTTATTTCATAACAAATAAAAACTTATATTTTAATATCAATTTAACGATTGTTTTAATGTTTTAATATTTTAAAACTTGTTTTTTATATTCATTTATTATATTAATATGTTACTTTATCAATGTAACTGTATATTTATATTATGTTTTCAATAATAAAATTTATATTTTAATATTTTAACTTAATAAAACTAACATTTAAAAATATGTTTCGGCATTAATATGTTACTTTAGTCTACGAATTACATAAAATATTTACTTTCAATTATTTAAAAACATGTAAATAAATTAAGATATATATTATTTACTATTATTTTTAATAATATAATTGGTCATTAATAATTTTAATCTACTTGCCTTTTCGAAATCTGTAAAATAAATTAAGATGCATAGGGAAGACAAACGTTAATAATTCAATTTTATGGAGAATAGTAAGAGTTACACTATTTTTTTTTTTTTAATTCCATTTTATCGAGTATGATAACAGTCGCCCTTTTTGGTTTATATTTTTTAATTTTAATTTATAAGGACAATTAAATTAAAAGAAAGGTAATATGAAAAGAAAATTACTTTCATTAATATTAAAAACGACGTACAAAGGGAAAAAAAAACAACAAACAGAATTTAAAAACTAAACCTAATGACTACAACCAACACAAGAATCAAATCTAAGTTTCTTAGAATTGAGCCTTCTTGGACGAGTCCTCCCGAACCTCTTCTTGGACATCTTTGAAGGGAGGATGTCGGGGGTTTTTGTGCATGGCGAGTTCCCCATAGCTTTTCCGGAGTTCTTCGGCTTAGGAGGGGTTGCTATAACCTCAATCACCTCCACTACTTCGTCCTCCTCTTCCTCCTCCACCCTAACAATGGAGGAATCAATTTTAGGGGTAGCTAACATCTCTATCCCATCGTCAATTTTCTTCCAATACATTTTGTCGAGTTCAAATTTACCCCAATTAAGCATATTAAATTCCTCTTCAAATAAATCGACAAGGAAAGTATTTCCATGGTAACCCGGACTAGCTCTCGTTAAAGCATTTTGGACATTAGTAGGACCAACTTGTTTGATTATTTCTCTCATGAACAATCTCGTGCACACAATGTCTCTTGCATGGGCTTTCCTCTCTTCCGACATTTTTGTTATTTCACTTGAGGATAGTTAAATTAATTTAGTAGGGAAGATGTAGTTTGGATGAATTAAAATTTGGAGGGAATGACTATATTTATAATACAATATTTCCCTCCCAAAAAAAATAATCAATGCATGGTTTCCCGCCAAATGCAAGTTAGGTGGAGAAAACCCTAACGACCTTTCATCTTCTTAATGATTACAAAATAATAATAAGAAGTTATAGATTATCACAAACAATTCGTAGTAGCACGATTAGTAAGATACATAATTTTCTAACCAGACGTCTAAGGTTCGAACCTTGTTGCGGTACATTTTATTAACAATTTTTTTCTGCGTACTTTTTGTAAAAAAAAAAGTATTTAAATGAAAATAGTTGTACCATAAATAATTACGTCCAACAAATTTTTATTATTAACATTTTTTTAAGAATTTTTTATTAAATAATTATGTCCAATAATTTTTTTTTAAGAAAAATACAAAATAAATTTTAAATTTTTTTTATTTAACTCACTAATTTCATACTTAATATTATGAAATTATACAAAAATAAATATAATGTAAAAACAGTGCCTTATAAAATGCAAAAACAATTTATCAATAATAAAAAAAAAAGACCTTGAAATACAGAACGCAAATATATTCAATAATAAATTAAAACGAAAAATACATATAAAAAATAATCAGCAAAAATAATTATACAAAATATATTACAAAGATAAATAATAAATAAGAAGAAGAGATACAAAATTACGAAATATACAGTAGAAAAATGTATACAATTAATATCGTATAAGCTCAGGTACAAATATAACGTATTAATTAATGTATCCGCCTCAGTATAAATATACGGTATACAAATGTATACATAAATATTGAAATACACAAAAATATTAATAATAAATAAGAGTTAAATAAAAATTAGGAGAGAAGTTTTTTTAAATTAATAAAATATATGGCAAAACCGAGGACATTAATTAGGGAGGGTAATTAATGAAGGAATCAAGGGATTAATTACAATAAATCAGATTCTTTGAGTTTGACATATGGCGCGTTTTCATTGGTGGTGTATGAGAGGCCTCATACACCTGGTGTAACTCTACCCTTTTCGGTTCTCCTTATTTAATCTGCCTTACTCCGCCGTGAAGCAAATAAAAGTTCACTGCCTTACTTATGAATTCCATGATTATTCTGAATTCCATGATTATTCCACTCCATGAACTACGATATCCAGTGCCTTACGGCCTTACCCATGAATTAATTGCATCAATGTATCATTTACTTGGTATATAAATGCTTGAACACTTCCTGGGTACACAAGGAAAATAATCTATGAACTGTGTACACAAACAACATTATCTTGTTTGTTGCGACACTCTTTAAAAAGTGGCAAGACTAGTTGGTTACATAATTTTAATTCCTAAATTACTCTTTTTTACTAAAAAATTTGAAATTTAAATTTTAGTAGTGGGAAATGAAAATAACTAGGTAATTTACTATAATATCCCCGGTGATGCCCAATTTGAGTACCACCTGGTGGCGCCATCTCATTTTCCTTCTAGTTAATGAGAATTCAAATTAACAATAATTCTTACTTAGAATAAGAAAGTAATATCAAAATGAAATACTTCGTAGAAGTTACGGGATAAAGTTTTTCATTGAACCGTATACGGTATCGTGATTTAGTTGGAGTAACTATATTTTATCTTAGTGACGAGTATACTGTTTTGGTTTAGTTGAAAAGTACGAGTAAATTATTAGGTGGTCCAAGCAATGTGTGTGTGTTAGATTTAGAAAGGTCATCTTGCAATTATTTAAACTTAGTTATGCTAGTGTGAGAGCTTGCCTAATTTAGCATGTTATGTGAGGTAGATTATTGTTTACTCAGAGTCATAGGTGTCCATTCGAATTTTGGATCGACATCTTATATCTCAACGAAGACAAGTTTGTAGCTCCCTCAATTTTAGATCATTGTTTTCAGAGGAAAATAAAAATAAATAATAGCTAATTAGAATGTCGATTAGTTGATATATTTGTCAATAGAATGCTTTTCATAAAATTGGCTTACAAAAATTGAATTGAACCACATTCTCATGTGATATAATAATATTATTCTACATTTCTACGTTAACGTGAGTCTAATTATGATTAACATTAACACTCGTCAACGTTTACAATTTTACGATGAGTGTTTTAACTAACTTTAAATCTTGACTCCGTAAATGAAATTACGGAGCTATTGAGAAAACGGCATGGAGAAAGGGGTTGGTTAGGTTAAAAGAAGTAGGTGAAGCACGTGTAAGGGGGGTGGTTAGATCCAGAGAATCTTGTCTGACGAAATGCATGAGTGAAAAGGGCAGACTCATTGCACAGTCATACGTACGTAGTACCACTCCCCTTGTGATTCAGGGTCTTCAACGGTGTCTATTTCTTGGCTGTTCATCCGAAAAAGACCAGCTATTGATCGTCGCCTTGGCTCACTTTGTTTTTGTCCCTCATTCTACTCCCTTTTCCGTCTTTTTCTTCATCTTCATGGGTCTTTTTCGTTTCGTACCTTAAATAATTACCTCTGTAGTCCTGTAGCAGTAAAGTTGTTTAAGATGGTACTATCCATTTTAAATTTAAAACGGATTAAATACTACAGTGCCATACTGTGATAATAAAGACAAAGTTTTTGATATTTGCTAAGCAACAAATAGGGTGATTTGTGGTCATATAGATCGATCTTTCTTTGATTTTACATATAGCTGTCCTAAAACAAATAAGAGTTTTGCTTAGAAATATTATCAAGATATTTCCTTCGTGATAATTTTATTATCCTCTTTACCTTTTAAATTCGTCAAAATCTCAAATTAATTATCATTTTTTTCTAAATTTAGTAAATAAAAAGAATGAACGCCTAAAATTGCCGAGCAAGTAGGTACACCACCTTCATCATGGTTGAATTACCCCCAGTTCTAACTCAAGGTTAAAATTGTTATTTTCTCACTTTTACTTAAATCACCAAAAAAAAAAAAAGTAAGACCCAGTTCTTTCTAGCTTAATTTAAGCTAATTTTAAATCGGTTAAAAGCTCAGCTCCATTCAGTTCAGCCGAAAAGAACAGGGGCTAAGATTAAAAATGGGATGAAGTGAACATTTGAATTCCAATATTATATACGATACAAGTGTTGATTCGATATTTATACTAATGGTATTTTCTCCAATAATAACAAACTGAAAAAACTATTAATTACATAAGGGTAAAGCGCATTCCCTACCCAAAAGAAAAACCATCTTTATATCTTTATTTCGTAAAATTCTACACCTAACCTTTTTATATATGGAAAGAACTTTCTTATAATTTTCTCATTTATGGTGTACGATAACATGATTCCAAAACAAATTAGTCAAGGAATCATGGAAGATGATAAGTTTAATTAATTGAATTACAATGAAAAAGCCCCAAATGTTTATTGTTTGCCGCTACGCAATTTTTTTGGGTTATTTAATAAAAATACTCTGAACTATGAGAGTGCTGCTCAAAATACTCCAAACTCGTCATTAACTACCAATAAAACCAACTAACGTCGCCCTTCTCTTTAAATAGAATTGGTGTTTTATTAACTTGTTGTAGCAGGTAATTTTGGCCCGCTCATTTCCCCTTTACTAGTCTTCTTCTTCCTTTACTCCTTCCTTCCTTTTCCGTTCTTCATCTGCTTCCTTTACCAATTTTTTTAATCAAATTCTATATCTATTTGAACTGTAAATAATTCTACGAATTACAAACCCCGCAATAAATTATTCTCAATAACAGCAGTCTTCGCCTTCATCTGAAGACGTGCTATTCCAAAACCCATTCCCTGACTAGCTTGAATCCAACGATTGACTGCATGATTTATGTAAACTGAAGGATAAAAAAGCAATCAATGCAATAATAACAACCCACATCAACAATTTCAAAAAACTCATTTTGCAGTAAATTTCAACAAAGTTGTTTTCTTATTCTCATTGTTAAGGATATATTTTTTTTTAAAAAAAAAAATTAAAGACAGAAATTTCAATCACCATTTATAAAAAGGAAATATTAATTCCAGAATAATTAATGAAGTGAAAACAAATATTGGCGAACCCTACATTTCCTTAAACCAAGAATAGCAGTATGATGATTGCACCAAATTGCACTTTTGTTGTTCAAACATGATTAAAATTTGCAGCTTGAACTAGTGGCAAACATTAGCTTTAATTTAAACGGCAATTTTGAAGATCAAATGAAAAGAAAAGAGAAGAGATAGTTAAGATCAAAGAAGCTGTCTACGTTTTCAAAAAACCAGAACCCTAAATCCCCAATTCCAAACCCTAATTCCCCAATTTTAGATCTTAATTTTAATACCACTAGTGAATCTACTGACATTTTACCAGAAACTCATTGACATTCTCTCCCGGCTAATATTTATCGGTAAGAGAAGATGAATTTAATAAGAGATTGGTGACTTGTGAGGATCAAGCTTTAAAGGGAACTGAGTGAAAGGTAGGAGAAGTAAAAAGGTAACAGAGAAAAGAAGAGGTTAAAAGAAGTGTAAAAAAAAAGTTTACCCGCTAAGCAGGTAGCCGGTGAACGTAGTCTAATATTAGAGAAGGGGGACATTAGTTGGTTTTATTGGTAGTTAAAATAGAGTTTAGAGTATTTTGAGCAACACCTCTATAGTTCAGAGTATTCTCATTAAATAACCCTTAAATTTATAAGCACCTTATTATGTCACGTTATGTTATTATGCCTACCTGTCTTTCATCAAAATCCATTGTTCCTAACTTTTGTTTTGAAGCAACCCATTGTTTTTCACTCTAAAGTGACTACGTTGACTAAACGCATGGCTTTAGAAACTTGCACAAGTTTACTAATCCCTCTACTACTAAGAGAATAAAAATTCTCTTAATTTTCCCACCTAAATAAAATATCCTCTTAATTGAGCCTTTTTTAGTACTCTAATTACCTTGACAAATGGGCTATAAATTGACAATCTTAAATAATATTTCCTTCCCTATTTTAAAACTACCTCAAATAATATTTCCTTTCTATTCATTTTATTATACTATCAAATTTTCTCTTTTTTTTTTATTCATTGAAAATAACCGTGTCTTTTACAGTTTCTCCACAAACAGAGAAGATGAAATACGTTCAATTGGAGTATTAATTGCGGAGTTGAAAAGATTTAACTTTATCACATAATAACGATTATAACCCTAATTAAATATATTGCGTTTCTAAAGTTCTATTTGCTCGATTGAAAAATTCAATACCTTTTGTTTTAAGAAAGTTGTCTGTTTCAAGACCGTTATTGTTCATGATTAAAGATTCGAACTTTCGACCACCTTAAATATTTGTTTGCCCTCTTTAAAATTATAATTTGTGCGTACTCTTTTGTTGCGTTGCAAAAATAAATGTGTGAAGAATTAGATTTTTCTAAACTTTTATTGTTCTATTACTCCTGAGCTATCATTATTTGAATTCTCCGCATTATAACTGCAGTAATTCCTTTAGCAATGTCTTAACGTTAAATACAACTATGTAACTTATACTCCCTCCAAGTTTGATCAATCTTCCCCTTTGCTTTTTGCACCAAAAATAAGGAAAACAATAAAAAATGGATAAAGTAGTATGAGTTGTTGAGAGAGAAAATAATAAAAAATGAATAATTAATAAAAAATGAATAAAGTAGGATAAAGTAGGATAAAGTAGGGGAAATTGTTGACTTTTTAGGAGAGAGGATGAATAAAGAATGAATAAAAGATAACCAAAAAAGGAAAGAGGAAGATAAGAAAATAAGCTCAAAAAAAGAAATGGGGAAGATTGATCAAACTTGGAGGGAGTATATTTTTTTTTCTATAGATATGCCAAAACTTAAAATGCCGTGTATTTGCACAGGATCTACCCTAGTATGTCATCAAATGATTAACTTGGACTCTTGAAGTATCTTTTTCGGAATAAAGGGAGTTATAAGAGCAATTTTGACGATAACGGGATTTGAACTCAGATCATGAGTACTAAACTCATAACTTTACGAACTAAACTAGTTGATATCTACAGAGTAACTTGGGAGTCTAGGGAACGAGTCATCTACAGTTGTTTTTAGAATACCATAGCATCTTCCATATTCATTGGCTACCAACGCAATCAAAGATACGACCGAAGAGAATGAAAAGCATAATCTACCAACATTCATGGCCTTTTCTTTGTTTTCCATGTTTTATTGATAACTACTAATCAGTAGGGGCAAAAGAAAACAATCAGAGGGTTGGTCATGAATAAACCATGTTTCAATACACAGTTCAACTGAACCCAAAACCCTTGTACTACTACTAGAAGGTAGTAAAGTCGATTATGTTACTCAAAATCGGCTTCAAGTGCATGTTAAAATATCATAGTTATGTTGTGTAGAACAGACGACGTGTCGTAAGAGGAGTGTCATACTGTCATGTCTACAGTTACTTGCCATAATGAAAGAAATTAACAACTATTTCAATACAATAAGCAGTTTATTGGACCAACTGAATTGCCATTTTCAATTTTCAAACCAAGGTACTGAATAGCCATTGTGATTAAGGAACATGGCATCATCACCCTCAGCTATTAAAATTCATACATTGCCATCATTTACCAGCAATGAACACTAAATATCGGAATCAAAGACCTTCTCTTCTTTAGGTGGTGCAAATTGTCTGCTAAGCTTCGACTTGGTCCATGGGTCCAAGGGTGCTCTTTGGGGTGGCTGAGGAGTTGCTGGTTTTGACTGCCTCAGTTCATTTTCTCTGTCAATAAACCTATCCAAATAGAAAGTCAAACCTCGATTTAAACACAGAAGAGGAAAAGATTGGTATCATCGATGAAATCGAAGAGAACATTATCAAAGTCCATAATATCTTAGCCGGAAGTCAGAAACCTGTCCTTGCAGTGAAGCTAAGTCTTCAGCCGATTATAGAAAGTTCAAGTAAAGCAATCAACTGACTGAAAACAGTGCAGAGTAGTACAGTACTAAATATCTTACTCGATATACGCCATTGGGGCAGCATCACCCACTCGAATACGCGTCCTCAACATTCTTGTGTAGCCACCCTCTCTATTTCTGCAGGACAACTTAGAGTCAACCTCCAGTAAACAACGTTCAGTTACCTACATGCCTCAGTCGTTTTAACCAATGATAACCACAGTAATATAAGCAAGCCAGGTTTTGAGATTCACTTGTATCGATAAGCTAACTCGGTGAATAGCTTGTGAATAACATCATCACCCCTTACAAAGGCAGCAGCTCTTCTCGCGGCACAAAGAGACCCCTGAAGTTTCAGATCAAGATAAAATGAAGTTACTGAGTGTGGCATTATAAATATTCACACTTTCAAAATTATCATAGCATAACCCGTGTTACTTTGACTCTTCACTTCTCAGACTGTACCCGCGTCGGCAAAACACGACATGGATATGGGAATGGATTCCTATGTAAATGACACTTATTAGTCCGACGACACTTCTCTTAGATGACCAGAACTAGTGAGACCCGTACCACAGAAGTATAAGAGAGGTAAGACAATTAGTATTATACTAATTGTCATGAAGGTGAAAGATGGATTGGCATATATTATACCAAAATGGCAGGAAGTCCCATGAAGGTGAAGGATGGATGTGTAAAGTGCGAGAACAAGATGGATGATGGCGATGAATTCGTATGTTGCTCTGACTGTACTTACCCTGAAATGGTCTATGGTGATACTTCATCAGGGTATTGTAAAAGTGGTGCACTTTTGATTTCACAGCCTAAGCCCAAAGGTACACTATTATGATTTACGAACTACTCTTCCGTCCCAATCATTTACTTACATATTTTTCTATCTTTAGAGTGTGTAGTCACAAGGGCGATCTGAATATGATGCTGACGGGATTTAAACTCAGGTCATGAGTAGTTAGCAGATATTTGCATCCTAAGCCTTTTTTTAACGTATCTATATACAACAATGCGTGCAGAGCTAGGTAGCACGGACACTCCTTCTAAGTAGCCGTCCCGTGTCCGACACCCGGACACCCGACACTCGTCGGACACCTGCCTAAACATGTTATAGTTTAGACGAGCAATAAAATGTCAAAAGAGATTAATTAGAAGATGAGTTTGGCTAAAAAATGAGAATTAGTTATAGTCAAGGTCAAAGTTTACCTTCACTTATTTAAATTTAATATCAAATACATTAAAAAAATAAAATCATTCGCTATTTATAACCATAAAATATATATTTTATTAAGTTTAAATAGCGTGTCCCGTGTCCTAAATTTCATGGGATGCCGTATCACGTGTCCATGTCGTGTCCGTGTCCGTTTTGGTGCTACCTAGGTGCAGAGGTGTTTAAATGGGTAGCTGGACCATGGTTGCCGTGTTCAGCGCAAGAAACTAATGCTAAAATGCCCTGCTAAAATGCTAGGAAATAGCTATGGCACGCAAGTCACCAGCTAAAATGCCCTGCTTAGATTGTCTGAAAGATTTAGGGTCAACTCTTGATCATGTAAAACATTGAATTACCAATACGTGCAAACCTTTTTATATGATAACTAGAATTATAAAGAATGTTAGTAAAGGCAAGGAGCTCCTCCACTTTCCCCACTTATTAGACATATATATATATATATAAAGCCTCTATGAATCACACATCTGTACACTATGCGTTGAACAGCCCGTGAGGAAGTTTGGTTACTCAAACGGAGAGGAGCTCGTCAAAAGCAGATAGAAATCTTCAAATACGTCAACTATTTTTCAAGAGAGCCAAATAATGTCCACCAAATCCATATGTGATACTTCTGCTGTATCATCTATATTGTCTCATTTTAATTTCGACTTCCAAGTTGTCAACTTTTACCGTTCATTTCTCAGAATACACAATCAAAATGCAAAATTTGTCACATCTAACCTACCAAAATAGTAAATAACTCTTTTCATTTTATCATTTGCAAATCATTTGACCACTTAAATCTAATCGAGAACAATATATACGGGGTGGAGAAAGCATTGACAATTGACATCCAACAACAAGAAGTTTCATCGGCTACAAATCCAATCAAAAATAAAAAAAAGTGGTAGATTGAGACATACATCTTTGCCCAACTGAACCATGTTATCAGCTAATCTCCGAACCTCTTTCGCCTGCAAATTCAATCAAAACAAACAAAATAACCCAACACCACTATCATTTCACAACAAAAGATCTGATCTTTACAGCACCAATATGTAAAATCCCAGCAAAAAAAAAACGACGAATCAGCTAAACCCTAAAACCCTAATCGAGATTCAAACAATTCGATTGATTCATGGGATGTGTAAACCCTAAAACGACGAAAAGGGTACCTTGGCAACAGTGGTTTCAATGCGCTCGTGCTTCACCAACTGGGAAACCATCGTTCTACATCCAAAAACAAAACAAAACAAAAATGAAATTTCAACAATTTAGTTTAATTTTTGCGCAACGATTAAATGAAATGGATGATAAGTAATACAAATGAACCTGAGCATAGACATTCGATGACCCGTAGGGCGATTAAGCTTCCTGAATTTGGTCATTTTGATTGAATTTTGATAGAGTAAAGTGAGATTTTGGATAATATCGCGTACTTGTTTGATGAGTTAGAAAGGTAGTGGCTTGAAAAGGAAGAAGAAGAAGAAGAAGAAGAAGAAGGAGGGTTTTGATGGGTTTATGGTTTTGACTTTTTGTTGGCTGGATTGGGCTCATGCTCAAACCCCAATAGGCCTTCGAGACGAAGTTAATATTCGTTTTTCAAAATTCTCCTGATAATAGGCCTTTTAAACCCGTGTTTGTTTGGATTATCTTCGAAAATCGCATTTTAATATTAAATAAACTAGTTTGAATGCTCATGCGTTGCAACGGGGTAATTAACTTATTTATAAAGCAAAAAAAAACGTTATAAGCGTTTAATGTTTACATTATATTTCTAATGATTTGTTTACATATTATTAAAATATCTCTTTCAAAAAAAAAAAAAAAGATTAATATATACGTGGGTTAACTCTTATTTATAATTATATAATCACCCTACCTTATATTAATCTTTTGATGTGGGACAATTCTACTATTTATAAGTAATATATTCACAAAAATTGGATTTTTTTTCTGATGTGGGACAATTCTAATATTTATACGTAATATATATTTATCAAACCTGCATTATTTTTCAATGTGGGACAAATAACATACTCAGAATTACACCATCTTTTTTGCACTTAGTTCGACATCCAACCAGATCTCGAATACCGAATACAGACAATTGTTACTCATTATATCTAATAGTTATATTTAAATTTAATAATATGATCAAGTACTCTCCATTAATATTTGTACGTTGTTTTTCTTCAAAAAAAAAATTAAAATAATTGAGATACGGAAATTTCCCGTAGTACCCCTTAGTCTTGTTAGATTTTCCATGTTACCCCTACTTTTAAAAATCTGCCCATGGTACCCTTGAGGTTCCATTTTTTTGCCCATGGTACCCTCTAATGTAAAGGGCTAAAGGCTGTTAAATGGACGTTAAGTTTGATGGCGTGGCAATAAAATAACAATTAAAAAATAATACCCCCTTTATTATTTTATTGGTACGGATATCTCTCTTTTAGATGCAAATTTAATTAACTATATCATTATAATATTGGATATCTCTCTTTTAGATGCAAATTTAATTAACTATTTTATTGAACTTTGATAGATTACACATGCTACCATTGACGTTTGTTTTCTACTCCCTCCAATCCTCTATTTTCTTCCTCTTTACTATGGTCACAAGAATTAAGAAATAGAGTATTATATTGATAAAAAGTTGGGTGGGGTTTGGTAATAGGAGAGATTGATGAATAATTAAGAGTTAAATAATGAATTGTGGGACACAAATATTAAAGTAAGGAATAAAATAGGATTAAAAGGGTTGGGTGGGTGGGGTAATAGGAGAGAGGTATGAATAAAATAAGAGTAAAAAATTACCAAAAATAGAAAGGGGAAGAAAACCTGAATAACCGTTTTAGGAAATAGGGAAGAATATGATGAATTGGAGGGAGTATTTTTTTATCATAATTAAAATATGTGCAAATGATAAGAACCTATACTCTAATGATAGAATATTTTTTAACACAATTCTAATTATATAATTTAAACATTGTATATTTACGGATTTACCACACCTACATTATTTTTCAATATGGGACATATAAATTCTATAGGTAGAAAATATAATGATATAAACTTTTAAGAGCTTTCCAAGACAATACTTAAGCGACTCAAAAGATTTTGGGTGGATGCCTAAGTTCCAAGGATGCTCATAGAATCACCAACCTTATGCTATATTTTGATGTGGGAAAATTCTATTTTTTATATGTAGTATATTTATCACACCTATATTATTTTTCAATGTGGGAGATATAACATACTATGAAATACACCATCTTTAATATGTGCAAATTATATGAAATCTATATATACTCTAATGATAGCATTTCTTACCATGAATCTAATAATATTATTTTCATAATTTTTTTACCGACATTATTTTGTCAAATGAAATTTAAAAGTTTTTATATGAAAATTAGAAACATCACTTGAATATAAAATAAGAAATACATAGTATATATTATAATAACTAAAAGATTTTCCAAACATTAACTTAGGTTAGAAATCATTATTGTAGAAACAGTAATATAAACTCTTTTAAGAGTTATCTCTGACAATACTTAAGGGAATCAAAAGATTTTGGGTTATGACTTATATTTATAATCATAAGATCACCATGCCTTACGGTAATCTTCCGATGTGGGACAATTTTAATATTTATACATAGTATATTCACCACACTTACGTTACTTTTCAATGTAGGACAAATAACATACTAACTACTAAGTACACCATTTTTTTTGTACCTACTTTGAGATCAACCCGATTTAATAATGAGAAAATACAATACAATACAATATACACTCTAATGATAGCATTTTTTTGTCACAATCTAATTATATAATTTTCATACGATATTTTTTTTCAAATGAAATATAAAGTTTTATATCAAAACACTACTACAGATACAGGCTATAACAACGGTCAAAAACCGTTGTTATATAAAAAAGTGGACGTTGTTAAAGCGTCCGTTGTAGAAGGTTTTAACAACGGTTAGTTTTCTTAAGGAAACCGTTGTTAAAACTATTAACAACGGTTTTAAATATAAAAACCCGTTGTGGAAAGTGTGACTCAATTTTGGGGGGAAAGTTATAACAACGGGTTTTAATATACAAAACCGTTGTTATAACTAAAGACAACGGGTTGTTTGTAAATAACCGTTGTTGTTTGTTCTTAAAAAATAAAAAAAAATTAAATTAAATATTACTAGCTATAAATATTAAAGCATCCTTTACTAACATTCATTAATTGAAACAACATGGCAATGAACCCTAATTTTATCAACAACGAAGAATGGCTTACACAAACGATTGAAGATGATGGGAAGGTTCTCGGCTTCCATGAGATCAACACCCATTAATCAAAGCATCCTTTGAACATCAACGGAATTATTGGATTAAGAGGCGTGAAGCAGTCCGGCTTGTCAACAAAGCCTCATCATCATCATCATCTTCATACCCTAGTCGGCTGTTACAGAACTTGACTTGCTTTGCTGAGAGAGATATGTTGAGTTGTACTCTTCCAACCTTATCTCCACATGCAAGTCGTGTCCTTGCATATATTCAATCTGTTATTGCAAAATATGAAGCCAATGACCCGGAAGTTAGCGGTATACCAGAGTGGCGTGATTGGTGGCAGGTTGAGAAGCGCTTTTTACGCTTAACGGGGTTGTTAGGCTTATTATACATCTTTTGATTTCGATAATTCTTTGTAATGTATTTGGTTTAAAATTAAATGAAATGATCATTTTGAAAGTGTTGAGTTATGCTTGTTTGATTTGCTTCCATTTTTTCAACTCCATAGATCTATCAGTCATCATCAAGATCCAAATTATTACCGCCATCATTGTCAATAAGATTTGAAGCAAAGATTGAGAGATATGATGATGCTGATTATGGCACAACGTTAACTTCCTAACATATATATTAATTAAAAAACAACTCAACCCACACATTAGTATAAATACATTGCATTATCTCAACTAACATGCATTTCCATTATCTCAATATATTCTCCAAACCCTAAATCGCTAAAACAAACTCCAACAAAATGAATGATATATATATCATCCTTAAGACTCTTACTATGCTCGATCCGCATCAAGGACGCCAAAGAAGATGGAAATGAAATAATTAGAAACACATACATGGAAATGAAATAATTAGAGATCTTTGAACGGAACCTAATGGTCGATAAAAACACATACATGGAAATGAAATAATTAGAAAAATAAAATAATGACGATGAAACAAACACGATAATTACGTAACGTACGTAAAGAGACGATGAAATCAACAAAGGTGTGGCGAGAAGATAAAGAGACGATGAGAAAGTGTGTGTTTTGTGTTTGTGTTTGGTTCTTCTTTGGGTTTGTGTTTGTGTATTAAGGTTTGTGTTTTTTGTGGTGCAGCAGACTTGTGTTTGTGTGGTTTATAGTATGGAAGGTATTGACAACGGTTATTAAACAACAACCGTTGTGAAATATGTTTTAACAACGGTTGTAGAAAACACCCGTTGTTAAATAAGTTTTAACAACGGGTTCCAAAATCAACCGTTGTGATTACTTTTCACTAAATTTGCGCCAATTTTGCGCCAAATTATTAACAACGGTTGTGCATGGGTGACCCGTTGTTAAAACTAATAACAACGGTTTTTATAACCATACCCGTTGTAATTTATTTTAGTAAAATTCGCGCCATACATTCTACAACGTCTATTGTGATTTTCGTGAATAATCGTTGTTAAAGGGGCGTTGTAGTTGCCTGGATTTGTAGTAGTGAAATAATAAACATCACTTTAATATAATATAGAAAATGTATATATATGGGACATTTCTATTATTTATACATAACATATTCACAACACCTACATTATTTTTCAATGTGAGACATATAACATACTAAAAAGTCTATATCTTTTATATCAAATTTTTTTTGGATTAATACCTAAGTTTCAAGGATGCCTCCTATTTATATTTATAGAATCACCCTACCGCATACTATTATTTCAATGTGAGATACATAATTTTGTATTGTGTCAGGAGACTACTATTAGTAAAACCTTTTATTTTTTGATTTTCTTGTTCAACCTTTAGTTATTTTTTGATTTTCTTGTTCATATTCTTAACTCTTTCCCGAGTAATTCCCAACGATTTTCACTTTATTTTTATATCATATCGTAGATAACGATAGAAAATCTTAAGAGCTCTTTAAAACAATATTTATGAGACTCAAAAAAATTTGATGGATACATAAGTTCCAAATATGCATCCTATTTATAATCATAGAATCACATCACCTTATACTAATCTTTCGATGTGGGACAATTCTACTATTTATATGTAGTATATTCACCACACCTACTTATTTTCCAATGTGGGACAAAACATACTAAAAATTATACAATTTTACGTATTAAGAAGTACACCATCTTTAACATGTGCAAATAATATGAAATTTATACTCTAATGATAGCATTTTTTAACACAAAACTAATTATATTATTTTCATAATTTTTTTAATGATATTTTTTTGCCAAATGAAATGTAAAAGTTTGATATAAAAATTGGAAATATCACTTGAATATAATTTAGGAAATATGCATATTATAATAATTAAAATATTTTCCAAAAATATTTTTTACATCAAAAATTATACTTTCCTAAATTGATTTTTGATGATGTGGACGCTCTCAGATCGCTCGAAAAAACTCTCTTTTATATATATATATATAGATATACATTATTGTAATATAATTGTTTTCATCTTAATTAATAAGAGACCTGCCAAATGACAAAATAAGAAACGAAAAAAAATAAAATAAAAAAATTAACCATCACCCTCCCAAACCCCGACCATCCCTACCCGCCCCCTCCCAACGATGACCATCCCTATGCCCTTCCACACCTTAGCCCACTAGCCCAACTCCAACCACCACCACCCCCCCTCCCCCCCCTCTTCCCTTCCCTTCCCTTCATAGCCATCATCCTATACCCATTGCAACATCTACCCTTTCCCCTGAATCCAACGCCACACGTACCCTCCCCGTGCTACATACCACTTCTTCCAAGTCCCACCTTTCCAACGAGCCTAAGAACACCTTAAACCGACCTCGTTTGCTATCCTAAATATCGACTGAAAGTCACCCATTTGCAAGTGGTAAAACTTTGGCCAAAATGCCGAGTCCTCCTGCCAAATGTCGTGTTTGACAAAAATAAATAAATTATTAAAGGTTGTGTTTTACAAACTTTTTTTTTAAAGACAAACTTTTTTTTAAGGGTAGTGTTATAAAAAAAGTTTTTTAAAAGTTGTGTTTGACAAAAAAAACCTTTTCCTTTCGATATTTTTAATAACGTGAATTGAATGTTATATAAGAATATTAAGCAAATGAATGAGAAGATTTGATATGGTGATAAAAAGATTAATCGTGATAAAACATTTTTATATGAGATAAAAGCAATATACTCCCTCCATTTTTTATTATATGTCGTTCTATATGAAAGCACATATATTAAGAAATGCAATAATCACATCTCTTTTCTCTTTCTTCATCTACTTTTTGCCATGTGTCATTATTTCTTTCAGTTAGAATTGTCATATTATTACTTTTGTTATAGAGAACCGTTGTGTGCATACCACTTGTCATTCTCTGAACTCCTCCTATTGGGTGAAATGAAAAGAGTCTAATTAATATCCTTGAAAAACTGAACAAGTCCCAAATGAATTTGCTAGAACGACATATATAAAGCAAAAAGCAAAATTTGCTACAACGACAAACAAACAATAACGGAGGAAGTATTATCTAATCATATAAATTTGAGCCATTCTCGAGCTTTTCAAACAGAGCTAACATTAGCTCAATTTGACTCATAAAGTTTTCATGTCAAGTTTACACAAACCAATCTTTGATCGAGCCGAGCTCGAGTTACTTTCAAGTTGTTTCGTTTCAGTATGAGCTATTTCCACTACCATATAGATAGGTGAAGTAACTATGGACAATAGTAAATAATTTCTCTTGTCGCGGGTGCTCTCCAAAGTCCAAATTGCGAAGAGTCAAACCCACTTGGGTTGTTACTTGTTAGTATTTGTCATTTCCTCCCTAAAACCTTTTCATTAGAAATCTTCTTACTATCACCATTCACCCCCTCTCTATAACTCTCATTCACTCACTGTACAAAAATGGCGATTAAGCTGTTCTTCCTCGCTCTTCTCCTCCTTGCATCACCTTTTCTTCAAGGTAATACTCTATTTCTCCAATCAGACCTCCGTCAACTTCATTTGCTTCAATTTCATTATGTTTTTCTTCCGTTACTTTTTTTTTTCCATGCATCGATGTATTCGATGTTCAATTACTAGGGTTTAGAGAAGCTCATGTTCAATGATTCAATTGGCGATCAATTGCTGTTACGCTTGATAGATCTCATGTAAATTTATGTGATGTTTAGCTGCATGTTCAATTTCGTGATACTGTCCCTATATTGCCTGATTGATTTACTGTATAATGACCAATTTCAAGTAAATTCCGAGGCTAAATTACTAAATTATTAGCTACTCCCTCTGTCCCGGTCATTTGTTGTCATTTTCCATTTTGGGTTTCTCAATCAATTGTTGTCCTTTCTATTTTAAGAATGAATTTGATGAGCAATTTGATCATTCACATTCAATTTGTTCTACTTGTCATTTAGTAATTGGCCCCTCCCATTTCCTTGGTCTTTGTGCCAAATCCAAAGGGACAACAATTGACCGGGATGGAGGGAGTGTTTTTGCTAAATGTGATGGAGAATTAGGTTAGCTGATAACTTGTGCTGGGGGTACGCAGCCTTACCCCCGTTTTAGCAACACAAGAGGCTGTTTCCGAATTACACAAGATGAAATTGTGGCGAGAATTGCATCAAAATTTTCATCAAATGACTTTAATGAGAGCTTGAGATAAATTCTGAAAGGTTTGGGACATTGATTTTGGAATTTGTTTAGTGGCTAGGTGTCAATCGGATGACGGCGCTGAGGCGGCTGCAGAAGTTGCAGCAGAGAATGAGGATCTTGGAATTGTCAACGAAGACACAATTTATGATTCTAACGATGTGAAGCTCACATCAGCTCCTGGGGTAGATACTGTGTGTGTTTTCCCTAAGAATAGCGCTAAAGGTAACAACTTGTTGAATCTATGCATATGGATTGTTTGCCTTTCAGCTTGTTATTTTGCAAATGTATTCTAGGTTTTTCTTGTACTTGATTGATTGTGACTTGTGAGAGTGTTCGTTTTGCAGTGGTGCAGGCTGGGGAGGAGACCGAGGTCCTTGTTGGAATAAAATACGATGGTAGTTTTCTCAACTTTTGTACTTACTGTTTAATTCTTTCTGGTCATTTGTCTGTTAAAATGATACGAATGATATCGTGAGTGTTAAGAATTTTGTTAGGAGGTGTGTAATTTATCAGCGCCGTATCTTTTTTATGCTGTGTACGTTTGTCTTGTTGTTGCCTTCTGTTCTGCTCGCTATGATCAGGATTAACTGCGATTATTGCTGTTAGAAATGGGGGTGGCAATCTAGCAGAAATCATATGGAGTATTTATTTTTATCACAACGATATGTTTGCAGCTTCCTTCAAGTTTTCTCTGTTTACTCTCTTCAAACCCAGCTTTATATTGTTTTTATGTTTTCTACCTCATATTGTTGGTCACTTGATGGTTCTTGTTGACCAACCCCAAATCATTTTATGAGTTAGGCTTTCTTGTCGTTGGTCATGTTTGCGACTAGTTTGGGAATTCTTAAATTTGGGGAAATTGATTCTATTGTTCTAGAAGCCACATTCTTAAATTTATGGGAATGTAATCAGTGTTGATGGAGAATGAATACAATCACATTTTTGGGCATAGTACCTTCATTTTATGGTACATCTCTGCTTTTAATGACTTTTATTGTATTTCTTTCACTACACAAAGTGATTTATCACAAGGTGAAATAAATCAGACAGTGAAATGGGATAAGAAATAGTGTGCGAAGAAATTAGCCCTGTCATAAAATCTTGACTTAAGCATAATTTTGCCCAGAACTTTAGTGTTGTCATTGTCTTTTTGGTGTTCCTACTTGACAATTATGGCCTGAATACTTCTCTTTTCTAGACTATATGACGACTTTGTGTTGTAGGGGACTCAAGTGTCAATGTTGTCGCAATTCAGGCCTTTATCCATCTGCCATATGATCATCGCTTGCTGGTTCAGAACCTTACTGCACAGGTATTGGAGGATCTCCAATTTTCCATGTTAATGATTTTTCTTTTTGACAAGGAAAGGAAATTAGGTTAACCTGTTAGAATAGGATCGGCTATCTCATCCAATCTGATTGAGGAATTTTAACAGAATACTCCGTATATGATTAGTACAAAAATCTCCTAATTGCAATACAATGTTTTGATATATTATTTGGCCGGATTAGCAATTCTTTTTCCGTATTTCAAAGGTCTTCTGATTTCTGGTTATCTTTGCCATGCTTTTTCCAAGAAGCTAGACTGATCTGCTCTTCTGATTTTATGTGCTAGTACATCACTGTCAAATTACTTTTGCCATTTTTTTTTCCATCCCTTTTCTCCCTAGATTATAGACTTTATAGGTACCTCATCTGTCTCTAACCTTTTCTACTCTCTGCATGCTATTAATTATCAAAGCATAGTGGTCATTGACTTATTGTTATGTTGAACTAGAAGATTAGCGGTATAATTTCATTTTTGTTGTTGTTTGAGATTGAAAATAAGATAAGCTTAGTTATTATGCTAAGCTTTGTCGTGTCTAACAATCCAACAGAGATTGCGCTTTATTAGTGATTTAACTTAACTACGATCAACCTTTGGCAAGTCCTATCTTTGCGCTTGACCAACCTAAATGTTGTCCTTGACAACTCTATACTTTGTCCCTAAGATATGTCACGTCGGATAATTCCTTTTTCAGAATTAGTAAGAGGCTGGGTTGTTGAAGTTCTCTTTTTAACGTTGGTGTTATGCTTCTAGATGTTCAACAATGCATCAGTCCCACCATCAGCTCAAGCCACTTTCCCCTACTTATTTGCTGTCAGCAAATACTTACAGGTACTACCTGGACTCTTTCATGTACACTAACACCAGTAATTATAAAATCTAGACATCAAACAATCAATGTACTTAGTGATAATTCTTCGAATGCTAATGTCAGTACTTCCTTTGCAGGCTGGTACTTTTGATCTTGTTGGCAAAATTATCTATGAGATAGAGAAGACACCATATCAGAGCACCTTCTACAATGGCACGATTGAAGTTATCGAGGCCAGTGGCCCCTTGACCATCGAGACTGTTTTTCTTGTTACCCTCGCTATTTCCCTCATTGCTGCTCTCGGATTTTGGATACGCGGTCAATTACAACGCTTTTCAAAGGTAGTTGCTAGTTCCATACGTGCTTATTGATTAATTTGGACCTTTTACTGCTTACTGCTTATGATAGTATCGATGTTACTTAGACTCATTTAGAAGTCTCCCGACATGGGTGCATGTCCAAGTATCGGACTCGTCTATATTGTCCTGTTGTTCCTTGGGTTTTGATTTGCTTCTCCTGATGGGACATTTCTTTTTCTATTCGACTATTTGTGGTCATGAGAAGCCTATATGTTTTTTTAGGTCTAGTGTGATAAGTTACCTTTTACCCACTCACCCATATTAAGCATGGTCTTAGGCTCTTTGAAGTTTGAACGTGATATTCAGCAGGGAAGCTGGTTTTTTGCTGCATTGTTGTACCTCCAACTTTGGCATAGTTACATCACCAGTGCAACTTTCTATACAAATTCTCTCGCATCCTATCAGAGCCTCCAAATTGATCTCTAGTTGTATGCCTTTTACCATGTCGTGCTTGCTTCTGTTGTATGATTTCATATACTTGATTCTCCGAACTCTTGGCACAGAAATCAAAGAGGACAACACCCAAGGTGGAAGTTGGAACTCGTTCAACAGATGCCTCCATGGATGAGTGGCTTCAGGTATGTGTTGCTTTTGCATTTTTTGCTTACCTTCTTGACAATTGCATAGGTTAGCTAAGCCAGCGGATAAGGTCATTTAAAGCTGTACTCGTGATGTGGGTTCAAACCCGTCATCACCAAACTGCACTGTGTAGCTTCTTTTACACATACACACAAAAGATACTTTTTGGCAATTCCATCTGTTCACCTATTTGGATGAACAAAATTCGTTTATTGGTATGCTTATCTTTTCTCCCCCATTTGTTTTGGTTAAACAGGGAACCTCTTTCACACAGTCTCAGGCCAACAAGTTAAAGAAAAAGAAGTGAACTGTTTTGGGTATGGTCTCTTTAAAGGACTTTAGTTTAGTTTAGACTCATGTAACTCAAACTTCGAGCACTTGAAATTTAATTTTGTTACAAAAGAAGAGACTACTTTCGTAGTGTAGAATGTCACAAGTACCACAACTTTGTAATTTTTGTTGGGAGAAAGTTAATAGTAAATTCCTGACTCCTGAATCCTGAGCCTCCCTCTTCTTTTAAAGATACGATGATACAGATGAAACGTTAAGATAACCGGGAATTTTCACATTTTCACCAAACTCTCTTTTCTTGGTGGAAATAGAGCCGCGAGGGCATTTTGCTGTTGACGGGTTTCTAACTCGTATCATTACTCCAATGACATAACAGTAGAGCTCTAGCCAGACAAGTTTGAGGGATTGTATGGGCTCAACTATATTTCATGCCGTTGCATGTTTTCTTCGAGCGTTTAAGTCGTGAACGTGTTTGGGAGAGGTAGAGAAAGGGGGGCTGGTAGGACAGTAATGCTATATTCCCACTAAATTGGGACATTGTAAAGTGTAAGCAAATTATGGGAATATTTCTTGCCAAGGGATATTTACTTGTTTTTATGCCAGCATCTTTAAATGGAGAATTTTCCTTAGAAAAAGATGGTGGAATATGATCAAGTTGGGGCATCTAATACTATTCTGGATGTGGGTGGTGGCTTGTGGTGGACAGTTGGAGAGCTGGGTGTTGCAAAAGGAAAAAGGTGGGAACAAAGGTTTGTATATAAAGATCCCCTTTCACCACCACCCCAAACACACATCGTAAACAAAAAAACAAAAAAAAAAAAACCTTCAGAAGTTATAGACCAGCAATGAGCAATCCTCGAGTCTACTTCGACATAAGTATTGATGGCGAAGAAGTCGGCCGCATAGTGATGGAGCTCTATGCGGATGTCGTCCCAATTACGGCGGAGAATTTCCGAGCTTTGTGCACGGGTGAAAAAGGTGTTGGACTCAACGACGTGCCCCTTCACTTCAAGGGTTCCATCTTCCACCGGGTTATCCCAAACTTCATGTGCCAAGGTGGTGATTTCACTAATGGTGACGGTACAGGCGGTGAGTCTATCTATGGCAAAAAATTCCCCGATGAAAATTTTGTCAAGACACACGACAAACCTGGCATTCTGTCAATGGCAAACGCCGGGCCAAACACTAATGGCTCACAGTTCTTTATTTGCACCACCGAGACACCGTGGCTTGACGGAAAGCATTGTGTCTTCGGTGAGGTTGTGGAGGGCATGGAGGTGGTGGATGCTATCGAAGCAGTAGGTCAAGATTGTGGCCGGACTACCAAGACTGTAACTATTGCCGATTGTGGTCAGCTCCAGACTAATCAGACTGATCAGACCGATCAGACTGATCAGATTGTGATAGATGAAGAGGAGGATAATGCTGATTGTGTCGCGAATTCTTAATTGTATCGTATGTTTCTGTTTTAAGGTTATGTCTCTCTAAATAAATCAAAAGTGAGCTTTAAAGAAAGATTTTTACCCATATGAACTCCCATAAATTCGTATCGTTCTATCTTTTGTTCTAACATACTCCGTAGTTTTGTGTTGTAAAGGTGGGTTGCGTATATGTGAATCTGAAAAATTAGGCTATGTTTGCGTTTGTCATTGATCAGATACGACTTCCCAAAAGAATAACACTCCCATATTCCCGCACAGTTTTTCGCCCATATATTTCACATACTAAAATAAATCCACTTGCTATTTATTTTAGGGAATATCACTATGTCTGTACCTAATACGGAGTATGTTAGTTACTTTATTTAACAATATTTACCCTTTAATTATTCTAAACCATAAATAAGTATTTTCTTATTTTTTTACTCAAACAATTGTTTAAATTATAGTCACAATAATATCGAAACTAAGAATAAACAATTGGTCTCCCTTGTGACGGGTTACCATTTGTGACGGATATTTTGTGAGATAAAATGGTAACAAAATGGGTTAGTGGAGAAATGGGACCACATGAATAGTGATGCAGAGAGAGAAAAAGTGGGTACTTTGTGAGGTAAAATGGTATCCGTCTCTTGTTTGTGATGGATAGGTGCCGTCACAAACAAGAATTTGTGAAGAATAAAAGCGGTCTCTTATTTAGTAAGATAGATTTGTGTATGTGGCAACTTCAGGTACACAAACTTTAGGCAAGCAGAGAGACGGGGTATCAATTTCTTTTAAGATTAAAATACAAAAGATGTTAATTGTATTATTTGTTGGAAAATCTCCCGTTACTTTTAACGGGTTAGTTTTATACACTTTGTATTAGTAATAAACTAGTTTGGATGCCCGTGCGTTGCAACGGGGTAATTAACTTAGTTAAAAAAAACTGGTTATAAGGTCTTAATATTTACATCTTATGTCTAATCATTTATTTAGATATGATCAAAAGTCAAAACATCTTATTTAAGAGACGCAAAAGATGTTAGGTTGATACCTAAGTTCCAAGGATGCCTCATATTTATTAAGACCACTACATCTTATGTTAATCTTTCGATGTGGGACAATTCTATTATTTTTATATAATCCTACATTATTTTTCAATGTGAGACATATAACATACTAAGAAGTACACAATTTTATATATGTACAAATTATATGAAATCTATACGCTAATGATATCATTTTTACCACGAATCAAATTATGTTATTTTCATAATTTTCTTAATGATATTTTTTTGCCAAATGAAATGTAAAATTTTTTATATAAAAATTAGAAACATCACTTGAATATAATATAGGAAATAAATTTTATAATAATTAAAAGATTCTCCACTTTATTTTTACATCAAAAAATATTATTTATAATACTTTCCTAAATTAATTTTTAAGATCACCCCACCTTATGATAATTTTCTGATGTGGGACAATTCAACTATTTATATGCAGTATATTTACCACACCTACATTATTTTTCAATGTGGGACAAATAACACACGAAAAAGTACACCATCTTTTTTGCACCTATTTCGATATCCAACCCGATTTAATAATGAGAAAATATTATACTATCTATTTATATTCGTACGTTTTTTTCCATTTTTTGTCATAATTAAAATATGTACAAATGATATAATTTAAATTACATTTTTTTTCCTAACACGACTTTTAAGATGTAATTGAGGGAGCAATAGAATGTATAAACAAATGCAAAATATTTCCCTTTTCTGGTGCGATTTTGATTAATGGTTAAAAATTATGATGTATTTTAGTTACTCAAATGTAATGAGGCATAATAATTACCTATATTTGAAAGTTAAAAAGATTTAATTCTAATATTTATCAAAGTAAAAAAGCTCATTATTGATTTGTTTGTGGATTTAAGATCTTTTTATGCAACACTTGATTGTATTATAATTCATAAATTTTCTATTTTAGTGCAGAAATTATCATTATATGACACAAACAAATTTATGTATATTTAGCACCCATTTTAGTTTTTAATTATGACTTTGTCTTAAATAAAGTTATTATACTATCGATTGTCTTAAAATAAACATTATAATATCACTAATATAGTAATATATAATCGCTTTTATAAATATTTACGTGATTAATATTTGTATGGTATTGTTGTAACTAAGGTTTGCCGTTAATACAAACTCTTATGAGAACTCTCTAAGATAATTTTTAAGCGATTCAAAAGATTTTGGGTTGATACCCCTAAGTTATGACTCATATTTATAATCATGTGATACCTCACCTCATGATAATCTTCTAATGTGGGACAATTCAACTATTTATATGTAGTATATTTACCACACCTACATTATTTTTCAATGTGGGACAAACAATATACTTAGAAATACACCATCTTTTTCACACCTAATTCGACATCTAACCCAGTTTAATAATAATAATAAGCAAATACTATAGGAGTACTATTTATTAATATTCTTATAGTACATTTTTTTAACTTCTTATCGTAATTAAAATATCTGCAAATAATATGATACTATATTCTAATGCTAGCATTTATTTACCACGAATCTAATTATATAATTTTTCAAAAAAAAAAAATTATGTTACTTTTTTGCTAAATGAGATTGATATGTGAATTATTTACACCTTATTTCCCTCTTTCTTTGACGCATTCCGGCTCATAACGAGTCGGTTTCGTGTGCCTTTCCTTGCATTTGTGCCCGATCCCCGTACTTGTCATTTTGTGTGCCCTTTTGTAGGAACCGAGTCGAGTATGAAGGAATTGGGGCAAGAAAAGGCATTCTAATGCCTTTACATGAAGAAAAGGGAGATGAAGGATTTTGAAGAAGAAATCCTCTGCCGGCAGGCCGGCAGCCGGCCCACCGGTAGAGGATATGGCTATATGGAGAAACTGGAGGAAACCAGCCAAGAGAGTGTTCTCTGCCGGCAGGCCGGCAGGGAACACAAACCCATACTTAGAAAATTTCTGAAGAAGTTTTTTGGGCGAAAGTTGTGAAGACGCGCTGCCGACACGGTAGTGGCCAGAAATGGTCAACCGGCAGAGGGCACCTGTCATGAAGAATTGGAAGAAAATCTCAAGAAGCGGAATTCTCTCTGCGAGGCGGCCAGCCGGCCCACCGGCGCAGAAATTACTGAGTAACCTCAATTTTCCTCAATTTTTAACGAACGCTGCTGCAGCCAAGACTTTGGAGGTGGGGGCCCGGCCCGCCAAGACAGGAGCACTTTACACGCAAATGGGCTTTTCCATTCTTTCCTCCCTTAATCCAATGATAGCCTATAAATACCCCCTCCTTAAACCCTTTTGCACATAACCCTAGATCTGAGAAACATTCCATATTTATTGTAATACCTCCTTAATAAAGTTCTAATCTTTCAATAATTATTATTAATATTTAGCAAGAATTAGTTAGTTCTAGTAATAGTCAATTGTTTACACTTGTTTGTTGAAGTTTGTATTGGGGATTTTGAAGGGTTTTCCTTCTTATTAATCAATCAAGCATTCATCTTTCCTTTTGTTGGTATAATTCCTCTCCTTTCTTTTACTTGTTTATCATTTGTTTACATTTTCCTTGTCTTTTGATATTGCTATAACATTCATCATGTCTCCTCCTTGTGTTATTTGCTTTTCTTCTCTATTTAGCTTGATTTCCCTTAACATGAGTGAGTAGATTCCTTCTAGGGTTTAGGGTGATTCTTTATGGAATTTATGGGCATGATTCTTTGAATATTTTGGTCTTTGGTGAAATTGTTTAACTTTCCTATTCATTGCACTCAAGGTGTTTGTTGATTTGCTCAAGTGAAAGCTTTTGCCTTTCTTCCATTATTGCTTAATTCTCCCTTGGAATGAAAGTTTTTGGGGGTCTTGATGTATGTCTAGGATAGGGGTGTTAACGAGCCGAGCCGAGCCCGAGCTTGGCCTTGCTCGGCTTGTGCTCAAGAACAAAAATTCGATCTCGAGCCGATCTCGAGCTTACCCGAGCTTAAAAAAAATGTGCTCGTTATCAAGCTTGCGAGCTTTAACGCGAGCTCGAGCCAAATTCGAGCTCAAATCAAGCCCATATATAATTGCTAATTTTTTATTTTTTTTCTTCCAATATTTTTAATAACAAGGCTCAAAAAGTTATATGTAAGAATATTTGACAAATCGATGAGACATTTGATATGTATGGTACAAAGATATAATTATGATAAAATATTTTTACAACATATGAGGAATATCTTATCTAATCACACATGTTCGAGCTGCTCGCGAGCTTTTCGAGTCGAGCCAGCGTTTGCTCGGCTTGACTCGTTATGCTCTCGAGCCGAGCCCGAGCCCGAGTCGAGCTCGCACGAGCCGAGCTTTGACCGAGCTTTGACCGAGCCGATCTCGAGTTGCTCGCGAGCTGTCTCGGCTCATTAACACCCCTAGTCTAGGAGGGGTGTGATGCTTAATGAAAATTAGTACCCACCTTTAAGATAGCCAAGACATTGGTTCTTCATCTTAGGTTAATCTCTCACCATTGACCCTTTTTGATCTTCATGTTTGCCCCTAAACCATATTGATGACCCCGAAAGCCCTAGCTTTTAATTAACCGTATTCATTATCATCAACTTGTTTGTCCTTTGCTTTAGTGATTATAACCAAAACCCTTTCTTTTAATTTTGATTAAACTTGACTCTTAATCGAACTTTGTAGCAACCCCCGCCGTCCTTGAGTTCGACCCCGACTAAATACTACGCTTTTTCGGGTTTTACAAATAGTTTTGGTGTAGGAAGTAGACGACAAATTTCCTATCATCAAATGGCGCCGTTGCCGGGGATGGCGTTAGGTTATGCTTAGTTTTATTTAGAGTCTTTGCTTTAATCTTGTCTCAATTGTTAGTTTGCTTTAGTAGTTGATTGTTGTTTGTAGAGTGTGTGTGATTTTTGTCTTTCCCTAGTGTGTAAAAACACTAGGAGACTTACGATTTGTTAAGTGTATGCCTAGAAGGAATCACCAAGCTCTTCTATTCAAGTCCGACCCCGAAAGGCTTTTTAGAACCTTGAGGACTAGGACTCTTGAAAGAGTAAGGAATAATTCCACACAAGCAAACATTGATCAACCAAACTCACACATCCCACAAAATTTTGATACAACAACTACGATTCAACCAAATACCACAATTGAGACTTTAGTAGAGAATCCCTTTCATAACTTCCTTAATTACAATAGTCCACCTCAAACACCACCACATCAAGAACCAAACCACCTACCACAAATGGCTCTTAGAGATCACAACCGGCCTAACCATAATGATTCATGTAATCCCATCAATTTTGGCACCTTGGCCCCAAACAACTTTGAAATGCATCCCGCCCAAGTCGGGTTAGTTGAGAAGGACTTGTTTGGAGGTCATCTTGAGGAGGATGCCCATGCTCATCTCCGGAAGTTTAAGAGGAAAGTTTCAATGATGAAGAAGAATGGGGTGTCCGAAGACACCTTGAGAATGATGTTGTTTCCGTTTTCATTGACGGGCAAAGCGGACCGGTGGTTGAACATTCACCCACCGGATACTTTCACTACTTGAGATGACTTAGCCCAAGCATTTATGGCCAAGTACTACCCTTCCTCAAAGACCGCGATGCTCCGCAACGAGATCCATACGTTCCAACAAGAGAATGGGGAGTCCTTAGGTGAGGCTTGGGACCGTTATCAAGATTTGATAGCAAGTTGCCCCCACCATGGAATACCGGAATGGTACATTACTCAAACTTTCTTCCAAACTTTACTACCAAGAACTAAGGAGATGGTAAATGCCTCCGCGGGGGGAGGTTTTGACCACTTGAGTGATGAAGAGGGCACGACATTGATCAAGAAAATGGTAGACTCGGAGGCAAACTATGGTTCTAGAGGGAACATGCTACGAAGGAACGGGAAATTTCCTAAGGAAAATGCCTCCAACTCCGAGACAAATGCCAAGCTCGACTTGCTCACAAAGCAATTTGAGAAGTTTTCAAAGAATCAAGTGAACCAAGCCGCGACCTCATATGGGCCGCCCATGGAAGAAGTTGCTCAAGTCGCGAGTTGTGAACTTTGTGGAGGAAGTGGTCATACATATGACTTGTGTGGCAACAATTACAATGGTGCCTATGAAGAAAATGCTCAAGAGGTGAATGCTTTTCAAAGCTACAACAACAATCCTACACTACAACAAATAAGGTAATTGGCGACCATATAAGGCGACTGAGAACAGTCGCCATTTAGAATAAAGCGACTAAGGCCCGTCGCCCGCACTTCGTAGCAAGGTTTGGTCGCTTTTGGCGACAGGCGTTCGTCGCCAATTTTGGCGACTGAATTTTTTTAAAGCGGGCGATCGAAATTGTCGCCAAAATTGGCGATGTCATTAGTCGCCAATTTAGCGATCGCCATTTGTCGCTTTTTAAATATACACGTCATCTCCATATCCTCCAAAATGGCGACGGGTAATGGTCGCCATTTTGGCGACAGAACTTGTCGCCATTTTGGCGATCGATTTCCGTCGCCAATGGCACGATTTCCGTCGCCAACGCCCCTAAAATTAATTCATGATCGAGAGACTTAGCGACGGAATGCCGTCGCAAATGCCCAGTGTCCGTCGCCAAAATTACATGTTTTTTTGCCTAAAAATCGTTTTTTACCTAGCCAAATACGTAAAACCTGCAAATAAACCAACACTTCCAGCAGAGAACACATGGGAAGCCAACACAACCAAACTTGATAAAGAAAATCAAGTTCCATACACACAACTACGAGTTCTACGAGTTTGGTCATCTAACATTATCCGGGAATAACTACGAGTTCTACTACATAACTACGAAACAGGGAAACTTGCTCCCGCTCCACTACCACCTCCATGATTAGGATCTCTAGGATCCTTTGGTTGCGGGCGCCACCCAGTGTTGCAATTGGCGAAGAAGGAGTTCATCCGTTCCATTTCCTCCTTCATCCTCCGAATTTCAGCATCTCTCTCGGCATCCCACCTCTCCCTCTCGGCATCCTGCCTCTCCTTGGCGGCTAATTGAGCTTGGAGCACACTCACGACACTTGGGGTATAAGGTTGTTGTTGGGAGGAAATTGACCCTCTTCTTCTTGTAGGAGGGTAGAAAATCTCCTTTGCCGACCCGGCTCCATACACATCTCCATACCAAAAGGGTCAAACCCATCCGTACACAAGCCAAGTCTCACATTGCGAGGTTCCTCGGCAAAATCGGGATATAACCTATCAAAACGCTTCCACTCCTCCCCGTCACTCGGATGACACATCTTTCCTGGTGTACGAGGATTTTCTTTGTGCCATCTCATTTGGTTGGCAAGATTTTTCGTGGCATACATTCTTTGAAGTCTAGGAGCTAATGGAAAATAAATTAATGTGTTTTCTGATATTGGTTTCTTTCTCTTTCCACTCCTTTTATTACCCTTCTTCCCCTTCAAAACAATATTTCCTTCACTTGTCTCATATCTATCCCTTTGACATTTCTTACATTTGTCAAGCAAAGCATCATCTTTCCAAAAAAGCATACATCCTTTAGGACATGCATCAATCTTTTCATGTGGAAGTTGAAGACCTTTGACCACTTTCTTGGTATTATAGAAATTTCGGGTCATAACATTATTATCGGGTATAACATCCTCAACCAACGTAGCAATACTATCAACGGCTTTAAATGGCATATTATACTCACATTTTAAAGAAACTATCCTGGATGCAACTTGTAACAATGTCATTCTACTCCCCTCATATAAGGTTTTTTCGGAAGCACTTAGCATGTCAAAAAAGGCTTTTGCTCTTGGGTTTGGTTGTTCTTCATCAATCATTGGTACACGGTCGTCATTAATGAAATCATTAGACTGAAAGGCATCAAGTACCATTTCTCTATATGGGTTCTCATTTTGTTGGATTTGAGGTTCTTCGGGATAATATTTTTCTCCATGGGAGATCCAATTGTAGTAGTTTGGAAAAAAACCATTTGTAACAAGATGCTCTTCTACTTCAATGTCAAATAAATATTTTAAGTTTTTACATTTAGTACAAGGACACCTAAGTTTATGTTGTTCCAAATCATATGAATCTTGACATCTAGCAAATTCAATAAATCCACGAACTCCCTTTACAAATCTAGCGATAGGACGTTTCTTCTTATCTACTCTTTCTCCGTACATCCAGCTACGTTCAGATCTCTTCATTTTAATCTATAAGCAATATATAGCAAACTAACCATTTTAAATAATAATATTTAATTTCAACAAAAAAAGCAATGGTTATCTCATCCTCCATTTTATGCTAATTTCAAGATTTCAATTGGGTCCTTATCACTCCAACCTAAACCCATCAATGTACGTTTCAAGTCACTAGCAAACACACATTTGTGAATTATTAATGAGAAAAAAATTCGGCAATTCCCCTTAGTTCTCCAAATACACAATGTGGAAAAGATACATATTCCACATATGTATTCAGAGAACATTGGAGAAATTTGCAACCAAATTCTTTTCTCATTAATAAAATCACAACTATGTGTTTACTACCTAAGTGACTTGAAACGTACAAAGACAGTCCCAAAATGGGGACTATTCAAGAATTGCTCCTAATGAGTAATTCTTGAACGGGTACTAGGTCATTATATATTAAACAAGTTGTCAAAATTATAAGGCAAATTTATACAATCCCTTAATCAAATGACATTACTAATTTAACAAATTTATACATCATGCTCATTCCATTCAAGAAAAATGCTAATTAATTTTTTAAAAATGCTAATTAAATCATTCTAACTTAATTAATTTGGTTAATTATACAAGTTGTCAAAAATGCTAATTTCTAACCCTAACTCAAATTAATTAACAAAAATGCTAATTAAATCATTCTAACTTAATTTGGTTAATTATAAGGCAAATTTATACTACCTTCATAAAACTATACTACCTTCAACAATACTACTTCAATATTACTAAAACTAAGCATCACTAATCAAATCACATTACTAATTTAACAAAAACCCCAATTTCTACCTTCTTAAAACTATACTACCTTATACAATCCCCTAATCAAATCACATTACTAATTTAACAAAAACCCCAATTTCTAACCCTAACTCAAATTAATTAACAAAAATGCTAATTAAATTACAACTACATACAATAATAAGCATCACTAATGTATAAATTACAACTAGATACTAAATAAACATCACAACTTAAACAAAATATGAAGGATTGAAGTAATTAAATCGATTTGAGTCGAAAACAAACCTTTATTATAAACAAAGGGTCGGTAGGGATGTAGTGTGCGGATGGCGGCGGCGAGTGGTGGCGTCCGGTGGTTGTAGTTGGTGGTGGCGTCGGATCGTCGGACAAACTGCTGCGTTTTTTTTTTTTTAAGTTGTGATTGAAGTGAATGAAGGGGACGGGGTGAAGAAATTGGCGAAAAAAAAATAAACAGAGGGTTGGCGACCGTTTTTGGTCGCCAAATTGGCGACGGGTTTTGGTCGCCAAAATTGGCGATCGATTTGTCGCCAATTTGGATAATATTGCGTCGCCCGTGGATTTCATACGGATTTTTGGATAAAAAGGTATAGTCGCCAAATTGGCGACGGATAGTGGTCGCCCGCTTTTTTTTTTCCTGTCGCCAATTTGGCGACTGTAGTATGTCTGTCGCCTTTATCGTGTTTTCTTGTAGTGCTAGACCACCAAGGCCTCCTTACAACAACCCGAACACCTACAATCCAAATACCAATTTCTACCACCCCGGGTTAAGGAACCACCCCAACTTTAGTTGCAAAAGCACCAATGTTCAAAACCCCCAACATCTCCAACCACAAACCCAAACCAATCCACCCGGTTTTGCTCAACCAAGGGGAATTCTCCCAAACCCAAGAAATAATTTTGGAAATCAAAACCAATGGTCAAGCAACATTCTACCCCAAAACTATGGCAACCAACAACAAGGGCACCAAGAGTTTGGTGGAAACCAAAGCAACCAAGGGTTTTACCAAGGAAATCAAGTAAACCAAGCAAATCAAGGATTTGGGCAAGGGTATGTTCAAGGGTCTCAAGAACAAGGTCAAGGATCAAACTTCAACAACTATGGTCCGAGAGGTAACTTCCAAGTGGGGC